>NW_016690463.1:507910-637499 GCF_001604755.1 Lepidothrix coronata
CACCTCCCCAGCGCACTCCCTCCTTCATGACTTACTTTAAAATGTTGTTCCTCCTTTATCCCCCCCCCTCTCACCCCTTCATTTCAATTCTGAACCTCTGTTTCTTTTCTCTTCTGTTTTTTTCTCTTTTTCTGTAGCTTCTTCTTTATGTAACCGTCACCTTGCCAAAGCCCCCACACCCCCTCTCCCGGTGGGCTGTCGGGCACTGGAAGAGCCTGCGGCTACGGGCAGCCCTGCCAGGAGGTCCGCCCTCCTCTCCTTCCCTCTTGTTCCCTCCCGTGCGCTGTGCTGTGTGTCTGTGCGGGATCTGTCGCTCCCAGCGCGGCTCCGACAGCGTCCAGGCTTCCCGGGCTGCCAGAGGTAACGGCCAGAATGGCCCACGTTGCACTGGGTTAGTTGGATTTCTTTCCTCCCTCCCCATCTACTCCCCTTTTGCCATAATATGCACACGTTGCTGATGACAAATAGCGACAGACTGGGGGTGAGTGTGCGTAGCTGGAGGGTTTCGTTTCTGCCTCAAGTCTGGCTGCTTTGGATACCGCAGCTTCATCCCAGGGCCATCCTGTGCTCCTCTGACACGGCTGGAAATCCGTCTGTAGACCCGGGAATGTTCTCCGTGTGTCACTGTGTGAAGTGGGGATGGTGGATGCCGCGCCCTGTGGTGCTGATGGAGCCTGTTCTGGACAGCCAAGGCCTTATTTTCTGGCTGATGTAGCAAAGTAGGATTTTCTTGTACAGCCGAACTGCACTGACTTGTACTTAGATCGAGGGCTTCGCTTTGTTTTCATGAAGCCTAGTTAGCAATTATTTTTTTAGCAGTCCTGAATTGTTAAACTTTGTACCTTGTTTATTTGAAATTGAATTCAGTCAAAAAGCTTGAGAAGTGCCAAAGGATTGGTTGAAGGTAAAACCAAACCTGTAAGCGTGGTGTGTAGTGATCTCCAGCTGGTTTGGCACAGAGGGAAGGAGGCAGCCTGAGCTTCTTGGGATGTTTTTTCCTGTGGAGTGATGCACTTTAATTTTTAACCGAATACTAGTGACTGACTCTTTGCATCTGTGAACCTTAATCAAGGAATTCCCCTCCTTTAATGGGGAATGGTCTAGGTTTGGCCTCTCCCCTCTGTGATGTGCAGGCTGCTGGGAGGCTCTGCTGAAATCTGCTGGGGGTTTTTTTCAGAAGCACAATATTTTGCAGCACTTTCCAGTGACGAGGGTCGGCTCCCTCCAGCCGGGTGGAAGGAGGAGATCTTTGCAACCAACCAAGTGACTTTATAGATACAGTCAGAAAGGTTGTGAAGTGCTTGGCCTTGTGTGTGTGCTGTGCTGATTTGCCTGGTGTGTAACTGGCCCTGTTGACCACTGCTCAGAGCGCAGGGCTATCAATATCTGCACAAACGTAGCTTGGGACAGCATTTGCATTAGTACCAAACCCAGAGCCTGCAGAGGTCTCAGGTGGTACCTGTTCTCCTGCCACCAGTGCTTCCCTTGAGATGGCCAGATTTAGGAAGCTGTGCAATTCTCCAGCTGTTATGTTTCTCTCATTCCTTGGACTTTTTTGTTATATTTAAAAACTGTAGGATGGCTTTATTTGGGAGTAGGAGTCTGCAAGTTGCTCTCGAGACCATGGTTTCTGGGACATTTCTTCTGCCCCTGGGAGGTGCTGGGCTGGACTGGGGGAGGTGGTGGTTCATCCCCTGCGGGGGCTCAGCTCTGGGTGACCCACCTGTAGTGCTGCTGTGGCAAGAAGGTTAGAAGAGGGGTAAAACCCTTTTTTCCCTGGTGGCTTCAGAACCCCAGATGGGAATTTTTTTAAAGGTTAGTCTGAAGAGAAGCACAACCCAAATACCAACACTTACACAGACTGCCTTTATTTTGCAGCTCTATAAGAGTTTTGCTGTGCTGGTGCCTTGAGTCCTGCTTGCAGCTCTGGACTTCGTGTCTCCAGAAGGACATAGTGGAGTTAGAGGAGGGCACTAATGGTAAATGGGATGGAGCAGCAGCTGCCAGGTGAGATGGCTCAGTTTGGCCAGGGAAAGGCAGAGGTGAGGGAGGATCAGCCCCGCTGTGAGCAGGAGGTGGCAGCACATGTCCTCTAGAGGTCCCTTGCAGCCCAGATTTATTTGTGACTCTTGTTGCAGAGCTCTCCAAGTTCTGATGGCGCTGGGTGCCAACCTGCTAAGTCAGCAAATCGTCACAACTAGACCAGAGGAGTAACTTTTAAGGAGCAGGTACTAAACTTGTGGAATTTGTTGCCTCAGGTTGTTGAGACAGATGGTGTCAGCAGAAGGTTTTGGGGTTGATTGGTGGGGTGTTTTTTTTTAAAGGCGAACTCAGGGAGAAGAGATCCAGAGGGAAAACAAGGTGAAATGTCTGACAGCCATAATCCAGTGGTGGTGGATACTGGGGCAGAGGGAAGGGAGCAGAAGGCCCTGCCGGTGTCCACAGTGAGACTGAGCTGCAGAGGGTGGTGGAGGCTTCCCCACACCCCGGGGCTGGGGAGGGGATGGCAATGTGCCCTTGGGCTGCTGCCTCCGTGGCTGCAGCTGTTGGGGAAGAGGTGCCAGTGTGGGGAGAGGATGGCAACGTGAAACCTGTTGAGGACAGCTCAGAGAGGTTATTTGTCACCAGGTGTCCCCAGCAGAGCTGGGAAAGCCACTTCTTCCATTGGAGGGAGTGGGTATCTGAGTTAAAAATCATGCTTTGGGCTTAACTCTTTCGTGTGGCTGCTGGAGGGGATCTGTGCTCTCACATCCTCAGAGCAAACCCTCAGGGGGCTGAGGGAAGCCGGGGGGCTGCAGGGAACAGTGCAGCAAGGGAGAGTTTATGGCTGAAGGCATTGGAAAGGAGCAGCAATGCTCTGCTGGGATGTCCCTGCCGTGCCCTGGGGAGCTCCCTGGGCTTGGGGACTGAGCAGTAACGTGCTGGGGTTTGTGAATGCAGTGGTGTTATCCCAGTGCTCATGAGGGAGAGGGGGCAGCAGGGAGCTGAGCCTGCAACTGGGAATTGGTTTTCTCTCCAGCCAACCATTCACCTGCCCAGTGTGCTTGGCTGGACTCCTGCCCTCGCTGCTTCCGGCCCCGCTGGAGCAGGCAGACCCTGGGCAGGTCCGTGGTGGGGAGCACTGGGATGCTGTGAAGCTTGTGGGAAGGTCACAGGAACATGAGGAGACAAGGGCACATCAGGGAATGTTTTCCTGTGGGAAACAGGGAGCCCTGGCAGCACTCCAGGCCAGCCCTGTGTTCCGACAGCGAGAGCTGCGTACAAGCCAGCTTCTGAAGGTGATTGGGGGGCAGCTTGGAGGAGATGATGTTGCCTGGGGTTTTTTTGGGGAGGAAATGTGGGAAGTGGGAAATGGCTTTTGTCTCTGGCCATGTGGGTTGTTTCCAAATCAGCTGGACCTGCTGCATGGGGGAGCTGCTCTTGCTGGGATGACTCATTTTCCAAGGTAAGGCTGTGTCTGAAGGTCACCTCGTTAGCCACAGAGCACTGTAAACGTGTATACCAGTGCAGGCAGCACAGCCAGGGAGCTGCCCATAGGTGTTCAGGGCCTGTGCCAGGACAGCAGGACACTGCAGAGGTGGGTCACACAGACCAGGGACAGGGTTTGTGCCTGAGCCTTTTTTCTTGGAGTTGTCTGGCACAAGATCATTGGCACGGGTTTGTGCATAGTGCCAGCAAAATAAAGTGTCTGTCTCTCTGCAACTCACTGGGGCTGGGGGGTGCCTGTGCTTGGGGCTGGGAGCGGGAAAGCACTCACTTGGCAGTGAGGGAGACCTGCCTCTGCAGGATTTGGCCTCCTGGGAGCTTGCCGAGTCGGTGCTGTGGCTTGTGTGGCTCCGGGCAGCACAGGGAGGCTGGGAAGGGTTCTGGGCGGTGACCCTGTGGTGGGATTGGGCTGTGATCCTCACAAGTGCCTGTGTGCTTATGTGCCAGTGGGGCAGGGGGGAACGTGCCCTTCAACCTGGGAGGGAAGCAGCACGTGGAGGGAGAGAAGCCAGCGTAAGTTGACTGGAAAAGGTGTGCAACACACGGTGAGCTGGAAGCAGAGAGCACCGGAGCTGGGGCTCTCCTGCACCGACAGGGTGCCTTGCTGGGGCTGTGCTGCTGACACCCCCAGAGGACTGCACAGCAGCCTGGCTGGAGAAAACCGAGCCACTGGATGAGAAGGTCAGGGTCTGGAAATAGCATAAGGATTGCAGGAAGGGCTGGAAGGGAAGGAAGACACACACCCCTCTGAGAAATATGGCCTGGGGAGGGGTTTTTCAGGACACGAGCAGGAAGAGCTGGAACCTGTGGGAAGGCTCTTGTGGTGGTCTGTGCATGACAAGAAGATGGCACCTTGGAAGGCACAGGGCAGGATGGGCTCCAGGACGGGAGATGGAGCAGTGTTCCAGCCATGCACTTGGCCTGGAAAGGGAAGAGCCAGGAGTGAGGAGCACCAGAGCTGGGCTAAAGCCAGAACCACTGGAGGCAACGAGTTCATGTTGGTGACTTCCCTGGCACCCCAGGGGCTGCCCAGCACCCCCAAAGGCACTTTAAGGCACTTTGTCAGCTGTCTGGCACAGAGCAACTCCCTGGCAGCATCTGGGTAAAACTGATCCAGGTCTCGGATGAAAAGCACAACACCAGACTGGGAATCCAGGACAACTTTCTTTATTGCTACCAGAAGGCTTTCATCAGTACAATGGCTCCAGATACGATACCTTCCTCAGGGCTGTGGAGAGAGCGTACAGTCGGGACAGGGCGTTCTGAGAACGGGGTGTCACAGGGACGAGACAGGTTTAAAGGTCTGACTCTTGGTTAGAAGTTACATGAACACAAAACTCGAGGATCAGGGTCTTTCGTTTTGGTTTTGTGACTGACAGGGACACACATTCCAAACCTCAGGCATCCACAGCCGCCCCGGCACCTCACCCAGCAGTGCTGGGAAAAGTGTGGGCAAAACCAGGCTCTGCACAATTCAAAGCTTACACTTCATGGAGAGGGTAAAGCATTGGTGAAAATTTACACTGAGTGCAACATTTCTCGGTGCAAACAAGAAAAAAATACCGTTTTGGTTCTAGTGCTAGAAAATGCAGTAACTGCTTTCTGTGTTGGGAGAAGCAAACCGGTGTAACTGGAGAAGTCTCTGTGTGAGGCAGAGCACCAGGGCCAGCTGCCCTAGGGTTCTTCCAGCGCACCTTCACACTCCTGTGGGCATTACTGAAGTGTGGAGCAGCTTGCGAGAACTGGTTTGGGGTTTTGTTTAAAACCTTTTGTTTAAATCCAGTTTTGCAGTATTATCACATTTAAACACCCAAGTATTAACAAAAGAAAAGAGGTTTTTTTGTTTAGAAGGGCAAAAGAAAAAGCTGTGGGGCAGGACAGAACGTCAAGCACAAGACTGGCTGAGAATTAAAAAGAGCAAGCAGAAGGGGAGTGAGGAGCAGGTCGGAATGGGATCAGAGGTCTTAGTTGGCTGGGAAACCTGGAACAGCTCTGCAGGGTTGATGTGAGCTCTCAGATGTGGAGAATGGGTTACAACACACAGGAGCAGAAAAACAGTGGAACTGACAACACTAGAAAGGAACAGGTTTTTGCTACTTTTTTTTTTTGGTTGGTTTTTGGGTCTTTTTTTAGATTTTTATACTTTTTTGTGTTTTTAAGTGCTTAAATAGTGGAACTATAATTAGCCGCACAAGAAATAAAATTCAAAAAGGGTTGGGATTTTTTTTCCCTGGGGTTTTTTTGTTGTTTTTTTTTTTTTTGGCTCCCTTCAGTTCAGCCTGACAAGGTATGGCCCTTTCTCCCCCCACTGAGGACACGGGCTGCCGGGTCCGGCGGGGCTCCTGGAGCGGGTGGTGGCACTCGCAGCTACATGACAGACACCGGCTGCAGGGGCGGGCAAGGGGACACGCTGCCCTCCTGCCGCGAGACGTCGGCGCCGCAAACAGAGCCCATGTTCTCCAGGGCCACGACCTCCGGGGCGAGGTCCTCGTTGTAGAGACGCTTGATCCCGTCGTAGAAGTCGTCCACTTCCATCTCTTCCACCTTGCGCTTGGCGGAGGCCTGTTTGCAGCCGCCGGCGGGGGCGGGACGGCGCTGGTAGAGCGCGGCTGTACCTGTGACTGGCGCTTCTGGCCGGCCGTTGTCCTTGGAGAGACCCGGCCCTGGGACAGAGGAGGGCTGGCGGTGGAACGCTCCTCTGTTACAGGTCACCAGGGTCTGCTGGAGGGGACTGTAGACATATACAGAGTTGGGCAGCAGAGAAGGCTGCACAGTGGAAAGGTGATGTGCCACGAGCTCCCGGCAGTGGATCAGCTGCGAGCTGTCCATCTGGAGGGGGAAGACAAGCAAAGGTACCGGCCTTGTGGGATCGCCACCATGGTGAGGAGAGAGCCTGGGCTCCAACAGCACCACCCAGCCAGGCAGGAGGAGGACGTGATACAGCACCCCTACCATGATGACCACCTGGGATACAGGCCCCTGCTCCTTCTTACACCTCTTGGGAATAGTGGTGAGGAAAAAGCTTAAAAGATACTAAAGGGTTTCACTGCCAGAGCCTTTCCAGTACTTGTCAGTATGCTGGGAATGAATGCCTGAACCACTGACTAGGAATTTTGCGCTGGTGTGTTATTTTCTCCCTGGTGCAGCAGGACTCTGTGTACATGAGGGCACCCCCTGGATGTGGTCAGGATGGAGCACTGTTCCTCCAGGCAGAAGCCCAGCCATCCCCATACAAGCGTACCAGCAGGCAGCCATTGGCAGCCAGGGATCCCAAAGCCCTGGCTGGCGGGAGCACTGAGCAGGATGTGTCTGCAGTCCCTCCCCGCCCCTCACCTGTGCCTTCTGGAGCAGCTCGATGATGAGAGCCAGCCAGTCGGGGAGCAGCTTCTCCAGCTCCAGGCTGACGATGGCCAGTGCCAGCATGGAGCCCTTGAACTGCAGCAGCTGGAAACAGGCCATGCAGTGCAGCAGCTGCTTGGTGAGCGCTGCCACGTGCTGTGACGGGCTCAGCGTGGGCAGCAGAGCCAGGAGCTGCGGCCTGCTGGACACTGCCATGGCATGGAACTGTGGGAAGACAAGGACAGGAGGCAGCTGGAGGCACCGACCTTAGGAACGCCTTGTGAGATGGCTCGGACACACTGGCATCCTCCAGCTTAACCTTGGAGGGATTTCCACACCAGGGGGAAAAACCCAGCACATTGAACCCACCAAAGCTTGGTGCAGCCCTTCCAGTGGGACCTGCCTGGCTTCTTTGGCAAGGCTTTTTCATTCAGAAAGTGCTTGTACAGAGGAATTACAAACATCCCAAGGTCTTTGTTCCCCTACAGGTAGAATTTTTGTTGAGGTGCTTCTCAAGACATATTTGCGCTGACAGACACCTGAAAGACCATCAGTAGCCCCTTACTTACAATATGAAGGAAATCCAGTGGCGTTGCCATGTGAAGATCCCAGTTCAGTTTATCCAGGATGATCTTCTCCATTCTGCGGATTTCAGCTGGAGAACAACCACAGAAGCTATCCCGAGCCAACACCTTCAGTACTGGAATCCTCTGCAAAAGCCAACACAAAAAAAGAACGGATTGCAATAGAAATCCTACCCAATGCTTCATTCCTGTCCTGGCAAGTGTCAGCCACTGTGTGGAAGGACTGGACTGGAAGGACAGATACTCTGACAATTGCAAGGTAGGAAGAACAGTTACCTCATCTTCCTCAATGGTCTTTGCAGCGAGGAAGAAGCAGCTGATTGCAATACAGTTGAGGTACTTTGGACGGGCCTGCAGGACAGAAGAGCAGAGAAGTCTCTGTGTCAGCATGATGCAGAAATGATGCCCTGATCCTTCTGGTTGGACATCCCAAGCCCCAGGGTCTCCATGTGGATCAGCAGGCTGACCTCTAACTACGCCCTGGCGGTGGCAGGCTGTGCCAAGCACAGATCCATGCTCCGTGACATCAGCTGAGCAGAGATCTGATCTGGCAGCCCCGTGATCGGAATGGGCAGCACTGGAGTGGAAAGAGCTCGGGCTCAGGCACTGCAGCAGAAATGGGAAGGACTGTCTTGCCTAGGGAAGTGTAACTTGGAAAAACACCACTCAGTTGTTTTGCACTACAGTTCCCAAACCTGTGGCCCAGGGATTAGTGGAGGAGAGCCAGTCCCTTCCATGGGAGATGGTTTAGGCAAGGTAAATGAAATTTGGATGGGAGAGGGTTCTGTCTGTGAGCTCTGTCCGTGTGACTGTCTTTACAAAGAGCTTCACTCCCACCATCAGTGTAACAACCACTGGACGTGGTCCCCTCCTCCACAGTGGCCAGGGGCGGGGAAAGGCAGAGTCTGTTCCTAAACCTTGGCACAGCTGGAGATGCTGAAAGCAAAGGTAAGTGAAAATCCTGCAGCAAACCTGAAAATCCACTCACAATTTGTACTTGTGCACTCAGGTGTCCAAGAGAATGAAAGCCCTTAGGGCAGGACCAGAACTGGGCCCTGCTGAGGGCTAACGAGTGCTGTGCAGTGACACACACCAAGACTGCTGGCTGTGGGTCACAGCCAGTCCCAGCAATCCCAGACTGTGTTCCTGGGGATGGGAAAGCACCTGATAAACAGGAGTTGAGCTGCATCAGAGGAATGAGAGCTTTATGGGAGAGGAGAGCTGGGGGAAGGAGCACAGAGCCCTGACGCTCATGCAGGCTAAGCCCCTTTCCCAATCCCTGCTCGCTGCCTCAAGCACACAGAGGGCTCCTGACTTGTATTCCCATGCTTTCTGTACACACTCCTTGGCTGCTCCAACTTACTGAAAGAAAAACTGTCCTTGAGGGCATTGGCTGCTGAGGGACTTAAATCTTTCCCATCTCAGCATTTCAGTAAATCAGTTACTTTGGGATCTCCTTAAAAATAAGACCTTCCATGGCTTGTATGAAAACATGAGCATTATTTATTAATGTTTAAAGGGTGGGTTAATGAATGATGATTCAGTTGTGTTCTACCAAACTCAGTCACGTTGGAGTGCAAGGGCACAGGCTGGGAATGCATGTTCCTGCTTCCCTTTCCTAAGGGATACAGCCTACCCAACGTGCTCGTGGTGAGATGAGACACGTGCAGGTAAGAGAGGGATTTGCCAAGCACAGAATGGTAGCTGAGCAAACACGGTAAGAAATGAACTTCCCAAAGCCTGACCTCACAGCTCCAGGGTGGGGATTCCAGGCTGGAGCAGAGTTTGTTCAGTCACTGGGCAGGTACAAAGCCACAGCCCAAGCACAGCCCAGGTAACTCTAAGGGCTGGAGGAACAGCAGGTCTCACTTGCAAGGAGCCCAAGTGCTGTTTTTTACCCCCTTCTTAAGCACTTTCTATGGTGGAACACCCTTAAAAACAAGGGGGGTTCCTCTATTCTCCTGTTGGGGAATAGGCAGTGGGTTCAGCACCACCGGAGGGGACACGTGTCACACAGAAGCCTGCACCTGTCTGTGCTTCCCTGCCTCCTTCACACCCACTGGACATCAGCCAAAAGCTGCAAGTCCATCAGCCTGGCTATAGAGCAGGCAGGCAGGGAACTGCTCCCAGAACAACAGTGGCCTCTGGCTCTATATTCTTTCCCCTCCTTTTTTTTTTCTCATTTCCCTGCACCAGCCTACTTGCCAGGCCCAAATCTCGAACTTTTTCTCCCAGCTGGTTCCCTGCTAGTAGGTGCTCCTGGCAATCCGAGCGGAACACGAGGTGAATGTAGTTATAACACCTGCGAAATCGAGGTGAGCACAGACCTTCCCAACACTTCTGTCCGAGGGCGCTGCGCCTCGCTCGGGTTGTAACTGTTTTAACAGTTTGTGGGCACTGCCTTTACCTTCTGAGTCTGTTCAGGGTGAGACTGGGCTCTTGGTATCTCAGAGCCCACCCCAGATGAGGCTCCGGAGCAGCAGGTGCCAGCCTGTCCACGGGGAGCAAGGAAGGGGTGTGAGCACCAGGGGGGAAGGAAGAGTTTCCGTCAGACTGCACACACCAACAGCTGAGTGGGGGGTAGGAATCTATTCCAGTTTAAGGATCCACAAATATTTACCTTTACTGCAGCTAAAAACCTGTCCAGGAGGCTGATGGCCAGGGCGAGCGTTTCTGGGTAAAGGTGGAACTGGTACTTGAGCTTGGCCAGCCACTGGATGACCTCATCCCTCTGCCTTGGAGAAATGGCTACATCCTGGGGGAGAGAAAAACAAACTGTTCCTATACACGGGCTGAGCAAGTCCCAAAACACCAAAGGTTTTACCTCTGCAGGAGTCTCTCTGCACGGGAACAAAGCCTCCTTTGGCAAGGGGAGCCTCGAGCCAGCCTCAATCACCACTTTGTTCCCGCATTACTTACCTCATCCCAAAAACCTGCCCTGGAAGAGCAAGCTTTCCTTACAGCAACCCCAAACCTCACTCCAGTGTCACTGTACAGTGGGGATAAGAAGAAGGATGTCTTGTAGTTTCTCACAGCTCCAGCTTAGCTCCCAGAGGTTTATTATTTTTTTAACCTCCTCAGAACCACGTGGATGCACAGGAATGCCCCGCTGGAACAAAACCAGCCCAGAGGGGAGGGACCCAGTTGGAGTTTTGAGAGGAAAGGTTTATTTTTTCTTCAAATTATGGAGATTTTTTAGCTCAGTGTATGTTAAAATAAAGAAAATTGCCAAGAGTGTACAAAAGGCTTTTAGTGGCTCGGTTAACTGGGAACTGGGGTGGAGCAGGTACCATTTCACCTGCGCTTTGGGTTTGGTGTTCGGTTTAAGTTTTTGGCCCCTGTCCTCCCCATTGATCTGTTTAGACAACAGCTAAATTTCAACCACATGTATAGCTCAGCCATTGACATCAAATCCTTCTGTGTGACCGAGTTCAGAAATATTTACAGCTTTTCCAGAGCCTTTCACATCATCCAAGGAACTGTCTGGTCTCACTCCAGTGGGGATTATTGGGGATGATTAGCAAGGATGTATCCAGAAGCACAAACAGCTGGGTTGTTACTGCCCTCCCAGCAACACCAGGAGAGTGAAGCAGCAGAAATTTAAAATAAAACCACCCCACAGAGATGCAAAACCAATACTTCAGGCTCTGTCTACCACCCAAACACCTACTGTGTACTTTCCATGGACAGTAACTTGCTTTCTACCAGGGCTTGCTGCCCCTCCTGCCTTGGAGTCCAGCCCAGGGGAAGGCAGAGCTGTAATCGCAGAGGGGCCTCCCTGGGAACACGTGTCACCCCTTGCCATGTTACTGGCAGTGTGACATCTTTACTCTGCACTGAGCTCCCTTCCTGGTGCCACAGAAGGGGTGGGGAAGGTGGCGGGGCTCCAGCCACAGGGCTGGATTCTGGGCTGTGGGACAGCAGGGGCACAGCTGGTGACTGCTGCTCACACGTGTCCCCCAGTTCCCTTGGGAAAAGTACACCAGTCCCAGTGCTGCTGTACCAGGGGTGCCCTGAGGAGAACAAGGGCCTGCCTCCCATTCTGTCCCAAGCCCTGATGGTGCCCTGGTGTCACCAGAACTGTCTGGTGATCGAGATGGGCCTCTGCTCTCAGCTGCCACTCAACGCTTCAATAAAAAGTACCTGCCATTTTCTCAATTCCAAGAAATATGGTTGTTTCTAAAACTGTTGATGCAGTTTCAGGGTGAAACGTGAGCCCCCCCAGGGGCAGGACACTCGCTGCCAGCAGTGCCCTGCACTCCTCCCAGGAATGCCAGTTCAAGGGGTGTGCTGGGAGCACAGTGAACACACCACACAGCAGGAGAGTTTATTAAATGCTCCGCTAAAGCTGTTCCGGACACAGAACAGGGACTGAGGGTGAACCTGTGGAGAAAAATGGGCTGAGGAGGGGGTGAAAATGGCACCTGTGGCGCTTCCGCCTGGGGAGGGAGGGCCCTGCCTCAGCAGCATGGGGGCATTTCAGCACCACCACAGCCCTGCCCCTTCCATCCCTGGAAAATCCCATTCCTGCTAGATCCGGCAGAAATGGGCATCGGCTTCCACGGCTCCTGGCAGTGTCTGCCCTGGCTCGGCACTGTTTTCCCTGTGCCTGCCAAAACAAAAGGTTAGGCCTTCTCCTAAAAACAGCACGGGTGGGAAGGGTAAGAATGCCTCTCATCCTCAGCCTCCTGAGATCTGCCCTGAGGCCAAAAGGCCCCAGTTCAGCCCCAGAGTGATCTTTACCAGCAAGGCTGTAACACAAACTACACGCTCGGTGCCTGTAAGGCCTGTGCTGGCTGTGGGAAGGGAAATGGTGCTTGACCCAAACCCTAAGCGTGTGTAAGATGTAAAATTAAACCAAACGACCCTAAAGCCCCATGGCCCTGTGATGGGAAGGAACAACTGCAAACACCCTCAGCTCGGTGTATGTGCAGCACAAGGAAGGCTCCAAAATTAAACTGGCTCCTTAAGAACTACCTGAAGAAGCAAAGGAAAGGAGGTGAGTCTCCAGCTCTTTTCAACATCATCCTACAGAAAGGGTCTACTCCAGTCCCTAACTGCAAATGAGGGAGCAGGAGGCAGGGGGGAATTCCCTCGCACACACAGAGCAGGGACGGTTGAGCGACAGACAGCAGTGGGACCTGGTCCCCCCTGCACCCACAAGCCCTGCTGCTGCTCCTGCTTCCACACGAAGTATCGGGCTCTACTCCCCTCCCTTGGAGGTGTCCCTGTGCCACCCTCAGAATAAAAGTAAGAAAATGCAGCACAGTAACATTAATTAAGCAGCGAGGTCACTGTTCCTTAGTTAATTGAAACTAAAAGCAGCAATGAAACACTCGGTGGCTGAAAGTGAGGAAGTCCCTCTGGGCTGGAAAGCCCAGAGTTCTTGCCTGGTGTAGAGGTACTTTCTGTGTGTGTCCCTTCTGCACCAGATAGGAGGGTCAGGGGACACGACGTGGGTGCAGATCACCTCTAGGAATGCCCCGAGACTTCTGGAATATGCAGGCTAAAATAAACATTATCTATGAACTCAAACATGACTCAGTTTTATTGCTGCCCCGTCTAGGAAAAACACCTCACCTGATACTGTTTTCCTTCATGTCTGCTGTCCCAGACAGGTGTTTTGCCCTTTCCCCTGTTTGTTCCTGTGTGGCCTCCTGGGGAGTGAGCAGGTGACCTTTATTAGGACTGGAAGTAAACTGAGATATTCTGACTCCTCAAGAGGTCCAGAGAAGAAGTGGGAAGACAGGAAGAATGAGCCAGAACAGGACAGAAAGCAGGCATGACACAAGTGACACTGTTTCTATTAAAAAAAGCCCCAAAACTCTTGGCTCACACATCTCTGTGCTGCAAAGTTACTTGGTAACATGCAAAAATCAACCTCTGACCAGGCTTTACAGCTTGATTTCTAGCCTTAATCCCATGAAAACTTTGGAATGTCACCTGCATCTTGTATAACTCAAGGGGTGGGGGAAACCAGAAGGGAAAAAAGAAGAAAAAGACCAAATCCATTCAGAAGCATGAGGAGGGTTCCAGACTCAGCCCATCTGTTTTTTCAGGCTGAAAAGCCCTTGTGAGATCTGGCTTTGCTATGTTGCACATACCCGGAGCACCGGCCTGCATTTAAAGTAGGGGATGGGAGTTTTCAGACAAAAAGTACTAAGGAAACACAAAAATCACATATATTAAACTACCAGGAACAAAGTCCCCAAGAGACTCTGCACCCTGTCCTAAAAATGGAAAGTCTTCCTGTTTCTGTAACTATGGGTTTGTTTCTTCCTTTCAAAGGTCTCAACTGACACATATTTAGAAACTGCATTTGTTCCGGTTTTAAACACTAGAACCGAAAATGTCTCCTCAAGAGTCAAAACTGAAAGTTTCCTCCTGCAAAATACCCCCGGTGTGTCTCCAGTCAGGCTGTTCAGATCTCTGCAGACGCACTCCCGTCTGTCCCTGGCAAACCAGGTGAGCTCATTAAACCTCTGTGCAGTCAGCCCACCCTCGCAGCAGGGAATGGAAAGTTCCACACGCTCCGGGGTGCCAGATCTGATCCACAGAAGACTGCACATTTCCCGACTGTCACGGCAAATAAACAAGTGTCCTGCAAGTGAGGTTTTAGGCTGCTGCAGCTGCTTTCAGAAGGCAGTGGCTGTCAGGGAATCTGACCACCTTCCAGATCTTACAGAAAATGGGGTAATTCACACTGAGCGCCATCGCCAAAATGAACGCCGGGGGCACACGGGACAGTTGGAAAAGCTGGGTGTCGTGAACTGCAGGAACAGAGAGAAACCTGTGATTCCACCCAGTGTTCTCAGCTGCCCTGTGGCCTCACAAGTCTGGGTTCCCCCCCAGCAGCAGCTGTGTCTACGCTTCCTCTCCATCTGACCTTCCTACAGCTCATACACATGGAGCTCTCGCTCCAATCTAGTGATTCCTCACTGCCAGAAAACATTCAGTAGCACAGCACTAATGTCCATGTCTGAACTGACACGGGGGAAAACAGGAAGAAAAAAGTGACACTAAGACAAGAGAGTTTTGGGGGTGGCAATTCCAGGAGCAGAAACCCTTGGGGACAAGCACAGAACAGGGATTGCTGCGAGCTCTGCCTAAGGCAGGTAGGTGGTGGTTTCTGAGCCACCTTCACCAAGGCAGAAATGCAAGTGCCTTGTCCCTGTGAAATCTTCCCCCATGACTCTGGTGTGGTTACACTCTCTTATCCTCTAATCTTATCTCCCTACATTATAATCACCCCAGGAATACTGCCAGCAGGGAGTGACAGCCTGGTTTACCATAAGCCAGAGGCTTAAACTGTATGTGCCCCAAGACAGCCACAGCTACATATGCTTCACACCTCTGACAACCACGTCACTCATTTGGAAACCACAATGTGGATTAAACAAAACTAATACTGAGGCCCTTAAAAATGTATATGCTCCTACCCAACAGCAGCAGTTTCTTGTTTGCCAGACAGAAAAAACAAACAGCACAGGGATTAGCTCTGACAACAGCTGACCTACCTGTATGAACGTTTCATGTGGCGTAACAACAGCAAGACGGGCTCCGAGTCCTTACTGTGGTTATTTCAGCCCAACCCAGCACCGAAGGAGCAGAAACCCTGTGAGAACCATCCTCACATTTCACATTTTGTTTTGAACAGAACTCTGTGGAGCGCAGAGGTGCTTCTGGGTGCACATGTGAGACACGCACCTCCTTCCGAAGGAGCACAGGCCCAGCTCAGGCTGGGTGAGGCCGTGAGCAGCCTGCTCCAACCTCCCTGCTGCACAAATTGAGCAGGGGCTTGGACTACGGAGCCCCTGTGGTCCCTTCCACTCCGAATTTTCCTCCAGTCCTATGAGAACATTCCTAACTGGAACAGGCCAGCGCCTGGCCCTGGTTCCCTTGACACGAGCTTACACCCTGCTCCATAAATAGCCCTGCTGGAGTCAGTGGGGTTCTTCCTGGAGCAGTGCCTTTCCCAAGTCAGATCAACACTGTTATTAATGGACTAGTCCAAGAAATGGAGCTGCTTTTAAGAACTGTTGCGAAGTTGGTGCCCAGTAGAAATAGGCACTAATAAACCACACACTTTGTAAAATTAATTTAATTAAGACAATGTCTGTATGTGCTTTCAGAGATGTACCACTGTGTGCTGCTCAGGGTGTTCTGCACCCCCGGGGGCAAGTGTGCCCCTCAAATAAAGGGGGAATCCCTCCCTGGAGAGGCCAATTCCCCAGGTAAAGGTAACCCCTCCTGAAAACACCTCCAGTTGTTCCCACACCAACACACCCAGGACAGCCTCCTGCCTTTGCTGAGATCAACGAGATATTACCTGATTGGGCTGAATTTTCGGCACATGTGCTTTCCACATTTGAGCTTCCCTAGAGATTGCCGTCTCCAGAAGGAGAGACAACCTCTGGCTCTCCAGGGGTCCTGAAAACTTCATGGTAACCCTTGGATCCACCTGCCACCCAGCTGGATACAGCTACCTGCAAAACCAAAGACAGCCTGATGAAACACTGAGCCAAAGGCAGCACAAAGGGGACTACAGCTGCAGGAAACAGAACAGGCTCATCTGGGCCACGCAGGGATCGCTGCTTGGCAAACCTGCCCACGGAAACCCAACCCAGGTGGCTCAGATTTGGACAAAGCTGGGCCAAAATCACCCACAGGTCTCCAATCCCTCTGTGGGCTGCAGATTCCTGTCACACTGAGGTTTTCTGCAAGAGCTCTCCCACCTCAGCACTGAGAGGTGGGAGAGGCTGCTGGCAAATCCATGAGAGAGGGAGGAGCTGCACAGCAAATACAGAGGGGATTTCAGCAAGCTCTGTGCAAATGAAGATTCAAGGTGCTTTCCCAGAGCTAAGGGAAACCTTAAAGACTGATAAGGAACAAATATTGTTCTTCATTCACATATCCTGCACCAGGTATAAAACCACATCCAGTACCACTTAAAGCCCGTCGGGTTTTAAGTGGCAAATAAACGTCAAGGCCCTCAGTCCTGAAAAACAACTCCTTTTATTTTAGATTTTTATAAAACAAATGCTTCTCCATGAACAAGGGAGAGGCTGTACTGGGTAGGCATACCCCTACACAAGGTCTCCACGTATCAATGGAACGACCCAAGGTTTTCCAGCTAGAGGGAACACCTTGAATCCAGGATTCCTGAGCAGGGCTCCAGAAGGTCTGCAGTGTGTCTCACAATCACTTCCCACCAACCCCCAGAGGGCCAGTGTGGGCTGAAAAATCCCTATTAGAAGTTCCTCCCTTGCCCAGGGGGATACTCTGCCTGGGGAAGCGAAACTCCAGAACCTCCAACCTCACGTTATTTATGTGCATTTAGTCATTTCTGCATTTCTTTTTTAAACCTGGGGCTGATCCCGAGGACACTCACTGTAAATGGGGCCAAGGGGAAACAGGGATGCACATTCACAGCCTCCCTCAGCTCCTTCCCTCCGGGGCTTCATGAGCATCTCATTATCCTTCCATCAGACACCACAGGTTTTCCTGTGAGCTGGGCAGGTTCCCAAAGGCCAGATCCCCCACCGTCTCCAAAGCCACCAGCACTTCCAAAGGAGGGGGAAAGCCCTGGGAAATGAGCAGTTCAAATTACAAGGAACAGGTGAAATATGTTGTTCCCTTCGGCAGAGAGGGGTGGAGCTGGGGGACCCCTTCCCACCTTTCAAGTCCAGAGCCCCAAAAAGGGGTTTCTCCAGGCCTGTGCAGGGCAGAAGATGGGTGATTTACCTATTTATTTATTATTTAACTGAGCCTGCAGGTTGCCAGCTGTTACATCCCCGGTAATGCTACCCGGGTCACATCCACCAGTCAGCTCCAGCCTCTCAGGACACACCTGGAGAAGAGCCGAGAGATGCACCAGGTGAAATATGTGCCTGGAGAAACAGGACCAGGTCAGGACCAGAGCCACAGCTCAGCCAAGCCAGCACACAGGCCAAAGCCGGGCCCAGTGCTGAGCACTGAGAGCAAGGAGACCAGGAGCTCCTGGCTGCACGCTCATTAGGAAAGAAGCAGGAGCTATATTTAGCCCAACCATGTCTCCTAATATAAAATATTGATAGTCTTTTCTTGGTTTTGCAGGAAGAGAGTAATTAGCCACCATTGGAGAAAACACAGGAAAAATTTCAGGCCAAAGTGAGCATCCTCAGGCATTGCTTTTTTCTGTGGTGACTGGCAAACATTCCCACTGTATTTACAACACAAACGGGTTTCAGAGGTCTCTGAGCCCAGAAAAGCACTTTTAGTCATCCTGATCCCTCTGGAGGTTGTCCCTGTGCTGCCTGGGCCCCAGCAGAGAGCTCAGGGTGTTCCTGGAGCACCCTGACATAGCAGTGAGCAGCGCTGCCAGCTCCTCTTGAGCTGCCGAGGGGAAAAGAGAGGGGAAAATAACCTTTCCTTTCTGAACTAGGGACGTAATTCAATTGAGGGCTGAGGCCTCATAACCTTTGTAAGGGAAAAAAGAAGAGGACTGACGTGCTTGAAAGTTTCCCTTGGAGCAAGAGCGGTGCACAGACTTTTCCAGCACAGAGAGCAGGGCCGGGCAACCGGCCAAGCACCCCCAGGCTGAATCCAGTTTGCATCTCCATTTACACAGCTCTCCATCAGATACATGCATGCCATTTGGAAAAAATGCCAGCACATGTATGCAGGCTTCCCAAAACACAAGGGAGGCACGGCAGAGCGGGATCCCAGAGGACGAGAAATGGGAGGGCCGGCACAGCTTCCCAAAACCCAGCACAGGGAAGTCGTGTGAAGATCACAGAGGGACAGGAGTCCCTTCTCTCTGCTCAGGGCAGGATGATAAAACCTGAGCAGTGCAGAAAAGCAACACCAGCAGCACAGATCCCTGTCAGTGCGGCAGCACCTCTCAGAGAACAGTAGGAGGGTGCTCCAGCCAAAAGCTTCCCTGGTTTTTCTGAGACCCGAGGCTGGAGGAGCTGCCCAAGCTGGGACAGCCACCATGAACTAACTCACCCCAGCTTTCTGCTTCTGTTTCACTGATTTAAAATTAAACTTTAGCTCCACGGTGGTGGCTTTTTGTTTGGCCTTTTTTTTTTCCCTGTGGTCACTTTGGGAGTTTTTAAACCACTGCTCACACAGTGCCTATGGTTTCTTAATCTTCACTGGAAGGTCAAGTGGCTCCGCTGAAACCCCTTAAAGAGCAGTTTGGAAGCTAATAAAGGAGAAGTGAGCCAAGTCAAGGCACCGGCTTTGACGTCTCCTGAGAAGTCACAAGCTGCAGGTCGGATCTTGCACTGAAATTTGAGAGTCAAAACTTTGGTGTGAGGTTTTAACTTGTGAGAGCCATTAAAAATCACCTGCTTATCCATTAAAAATAGCCCGACTTGGTCCACAGAACGTGACCCACCTCATAAAGATCTCTCTTTGGTCCACGTTTACAGCTAACTTTACTAAAAGAAACACTTTTCAGTTTCCCCGGGAGAAATTTTAGGCTGCAAAGTGCTGCAGGCTATGGTTTCCAAAAGCAGTTTCTGGGGGAATTGGGGCAGACAGCTCTCTGGACAGAAACACTTCATGGTTTTGGGGATGCGTTTGTGTAGGATGCAAAATAGGAGGGTTTTTTTATTTTTAGGCTTTGTAATCACTTGCACTGACAATAAAAAGTGCCTCCTGCAGACAAAGGATGCCGTCACAGGAACATTCACTGGCAGAACAAGCTCCTAACACAGTTCCTGATCTTCCTGCCTTCAGCTGCAATTCAGCTGTGCCAATACATCCAGGGCAGTAAGGGAAACCTCTTTGGGTTTGGTTGTGGGTTGCTTTTTGTTTGTTTGAGGAGGTTGTTTGTTTGCTTTTTTAACACAGCTCAATTTGGAAACATGAACAACATCGGTCCAGGTGGGTATTCTGAACAGGAGGGGTAATTCTAGTAGTGCTCAACCACTGATTTCTGCAGACCTTTGTCAGCGACCAGCAGCCAAATCTGCTTCAGCTGTAGCAAGCAACAATAAAATCTTACAGATGACCTGCAGACAGATTTTTCTGGGCGGCGGGGGGGAAGGCAAAGCAGAAGGAAGAGAGGAGGAGACTGAATTCCTCGGAGCTCCAGCCAGCCATCTGTGATTTCAAAGGATCCAAACCTACTGCTAGAAGAAATCCTCTAACTGCAAGTTGTGATTAGAAATTTCAAAGCTGTGGGCGGGGGGCTGGGATGGATGTTAATTTTAGTACCCGGGGCTTTCTCTCAGCTTAACTCTTTCCTCGCCCTGCAGTGCAGCAGCCTGGAATGTGTCAGTGTCAGGCCTAAAGGAGCCCGCAGGGGATGCTGCACCTTCAGCCAGCAGCACGGCTGAGTTGTGCCTAAGCCTAAATTCGGGAAGAGGTAATTTCATGGAGGCTGGGAGCTGGAGAGGGCCCTTGCCACTTGTCTGTGTGACTCACCCCGAGCTCACTCCCACAGCCTGCTACAAAGGCAAGCCTGTGAGATATTTTGGCAGCGTCGCTCACGTACATCATATGCTCGCCACTTCTTTTCCTCCAACCAGATTTTTCCTGGGAGTGCAAATAAAGCTGACCTCATTTTAGTGCTGGTTTTCCAAACGGATGAATTTTTCCAAACATCTTAAAGGAACCTGCCAGCTAAAACCACGGGTCGGCAACAGCAAAAAGAGAAGGCAGAGCAATGTTTTGATGGGAGGGAAGGGAGGAGTTTTAAGTCTATTTTGAAAGAGAAATCCCAGGGTCCATTTAGCAGCAAGGAAGGAGGAGCAGGAGCCCTCTGGAAAGGGCTCCACCACAAACTGGACTAGTTTTAACAAACCTTTGCTTTACTTTGTTCCACCAGCCTCGTGACTGACACCAGGGGTTTGCTGTTTAAGGGAAGCTAAAATGGCATTTTCCAAAGTAGGGCCTTTTAAAAAACAAGGTAGAAGATGAACTCCTGACTGAACTTTCAGACAATGTCACCATTCTTCCCTCCTGGCAGGATGGGCACGATTCCAGCCCCATGCCCGAACTACTCCCTGTTCTAACGGCTCTGTTTGGAAATGCCAGGGGAGGGGGAGGAGGTCTGCATTTGCTTTTTGCCTAACAACTGCCAAGATGAGTCCATTTAAGCCCCCTTTGCCCAGAAAGGCCTTTGGTCAGTAATGGCTTAAATGTTCCGTGCCACAGCTCCCCGAGTGATGCAAACAAGCTGTTTGAATCACAGCTCCCTCCCTTCTGGGGCAGCGTGTGGAAACATATCGAGCACACTGTGGATAAAAGGTAAAGCCGGAATGCAGCCCTGGGAGAGCAGCTCCAGCTGCACAACAACGGATGCGTTTGATGCAAAGAGGGGATGAAACTCAATACATTTTAATGAGTTCTGCTGCGAGATTTTGGGTTATTTGAACCTAAAAATCAAAGGAAAATGTAAACTCCTCACAATGCTTATTAAAATCAGCCAAAAGACTGATTTTGGTAGGAATGGGCCCTGCTATTGTTCGGCAGCAGATCCCAAGGCTTGGGAACAGCCCTGCTGCCAGGTCAGGAATGTGAGCCTTTACTGTGTGCACTGGGGTGTCACATCAAGGGCGGGGACAATTAGTGGTCACATGCTGAACAGGTGGTACCACCTCCTTGTCCAGAACTGAAGCACCAGACAGGAATAAAGCAAAGAAACATGAGTGTTCGCTGAAATGATCCCTATTGTTATGGGTTTTTTTCAACCTAAATAAATCCAAGAAAGCCATGGCTGGCCCTGTACCAAGCTGTCTGTACACCACGAGCACAGCTCCCAGTGATGACCAACCAAGGTTTACATAGCAGCCTCTGGGTTCTGCTTTGGGACCCTCTGGCTCTTTTGGGGACAACATCCACGGATTAGAAGAGAACACCTGGGAACCCTCTGAGAAACTTGAGGGTGCTGCTGTTGAAGAGCCACCAGGCCATGGGCCTGAGGGAGCCATAGCAGCTCCTAAAGAGTATCAGCAGCTGCCCCCTAATCAGGGAGGGTGAGGCACCCTGGTAGCAGCACCTGGGCAAGGGCTATATAAGGGGCAACTCGAAGCAGCACTACTTTTTGCAGGTTGTGACGAAGGAAGGAGGGACTCAGGTAGGCCTGTTCCAGTATAACCAGTCTCAGGTTTGGTGTGGCACACCGTGGGGCAGTTTGGCCTCTCCCTTGCAGAGGATTTTTTGTCTTGCAGGAGCCGTGGCGCCGAGTGAAGAGTTTTTAGGAGGAAGCAAGCAGGCTGCACAACAACAGCAGGGGAGCTTTATGGGAGATGGATGGGACCCTGTCTGGGACTCAGCAGCCAGAAGAGCCTCAGCCCCCCTTTGCAATACAGAAGCAGGCAGTGTCCACTTCCATCCTCGAGGAGCATGTAAGTGTCTGGAGAAGGGAAAGGGTGGAAGTAGATGATTTCTGGCACTAAAAGGAAAGTTCGTGCCCCACCTAAACGCTTTTAACAACAAAACAGGCTCACCACTCTTGTTAAAGGGGAGCCACCTGTGCATTTGGGCAAAAAGTATGGGCTACCTGCCCCTAAACCAGGCCAGACCTCTAGGAAGGTGGTGTGTGATTGCAGCAGTGATTCAATTGACTATGGAGATCCAGGGGAGGCAGACAAAGGCTTCTTAGGCCCTAGTGATGTTCTCCTCAGTGCTGGCCACCAGTTGGCTGCAGAACCAGTCTTGGTGAAAGGGTTTGAGGTTCTACAACCACAGAATCCTGCTTGTGGTGCAGCACCTGCTTGGGAGCGACAGGATCCACCTTGCCAAGCCAGGCAAAGGTATCCCTGCCATTGGAATGCCTGGCCAAAATTTTACAGAGGGCTTCAAAGCAGGTATGGCAGTGCAGGTACTATGGGAGTGATGGGGCTGGTGAACAAAGGACTTGGGGTGACACGTACACTGAGAGCAGCTTGCCTGTTCTTCAGGCAGCAACTGCTGAAAGCAGAGCAGGAAGGCTTTAAAAGGAAAAAAAAAAGGGGCAAACCAAACCTGGCATTATGTAATGTCTCACTGCCAGTCTCCTAAAAGCAACACAGGCAGAGCTTGATTCACTTCTCCCACCACCAATATAACTAGGTAGAAATCAACAGTAACTTGAAGGAAGTCACTCCAAGGAAAAGCAAGCTCACAAAGTATGAGAGTGAGCAGTAATTTCATAAAATAGGGCCAGAGGCTTTCAAGCTCATAAAAGCCAACTCTCTACAGGCGAGGGCCAACAGGCATTCGGAATTGAAAGCATCATGCACCACCTTTTGAGTAATATAATCCCCTGAAACCAAATAAATACAATGCCTCTGTGGGCAAAAACACAGAGACAGGACTCAGCAGTAGCTCTTTTTGTCTTTCGGCAGTAGTCGGTCATTAACATCAATGAACAGCAATAAAACCAAACAAGTTTATACCCAGTTCAACACCCACTTCCAAAAAATGTCTGACTACAATGGCTTGATTCCTCTTGACAACAACAAAAGGGAATTTGGTCTGAAAGCCTAAGTGCTCACCAAGGCCAATATTTTGCTTTGCAGATTCTGATTGGCTTCGGGGTAAATTATCAGTGATTACAGCTAATATCAGGATACAGTGTGAGGCAGTAGAAAGAGATAATTATGAGGAAATGAGGAATTATCTGCTGTTGAAACAATAGATCAATTATGAGGTACAGCACAGTAGCTGCAGAGCAGCATTCTTGGGCTCTGAGGGTACTGTCTTCTCTTTCTCATCAACCAAAGAGAACCCACAGTTATAAAGCTTAATTATCCTCCAGGAGCTCAAGCTTGCTGACTAATTAGTCTCTTGTTGAGACAATACAGAAAAGGATATAATTCCAATTGTCCGCAAAAATAGGATGGCACAGGCACAGTCCTGGCTCTTGCCTATGTATTTATCTCTCCTGCCTTCTGAGTATGAAGGTAACAGCTTTGATATCCGTGGTTCTGGACAGCCTAAAACCAGTCCCCAGCCTAAAATAAGTCAAGGCAGGGAAGGGAGCTCCGGGAGGCGGGGGTCCGGCTGAAGAGGAAGGGAGCGGTGTGTCTGCGGCAGTGTGCAAGGCAGTCGGAGTGTTCCCGCTGCTCAGCCACAGATGAGCTGGGTGAATCCCGCCTCGCTCCTGTCACTGCACACACACAGGCTGGCAGGGCTCTCACAAATGCAGACTAAGCTGGCTCTGATGCTCAGGGTATTACTACAGCAGTTGCAGGCTCTGTAGTTGCACGGCCACAGTTAGGAGTGCTTAAACTGAAGATGTGCAGCGCAAATTGTTAAAAAAGTAAGGGCTGAAGCTTTTAGGAGCCAAGTTCCTGTCTGACAGACCGCTGTAGTCGAGGGCTACCCCAGCCAAGAAACAGGACCTTGAGGTATACAGCAAAATACCACCAAAAAGGCACAAAAGCCTCTGGCAGATGGGTTCATCCAGCACCTCCCATCACCCCGGTAAGGAAAACGTTTGATGTCCGGGCTGATGAGCAGTACAGACTATCTGCAGTAACATGTCATTCCTGAGTGAGCTTTTACATGAGTTTATGGCATAGCAAGTGCAAATAGCCATTATGGTTAATAAATCAGTCTCGGTAATATTTGCAGTTAGCAAACACACAGGAAGGGAAAATGTCAGACCACATCTGCTCCATACTGAGACAGGAGACACCTGACATTTCCTTCCACCTCAATGACTTCACTGTGCTTGTTTGGCCTTTGAAAACAGCTATTATTGTGCTGAAATCTCAAAGAAACTACTCTCAGTGAACCAGAATCCCCCTTGAAATCCACCTCCTTGATGGCAAGCCTGGATTTCCTGCTGCTTCATTGGAGTGCCCTGGTGGTTCTTCGGTCAGTACCTCCCCTGCACCCGGAGTCACGGGAGCAAAGTAAAAAAGGCACAAATTGGCAGCTTCCTGGGCAGGTCAGCTCTAGACACCCATTCTACATCCTGCAGGGGAGGAATTCAGATCCCACATTTCACACCATCTGGAGATACAGGTCTTCTTCACTCACAGTTTGCTCCCCGCTCGGGCAGTGGAGTCCTAAGGGTTATATAATTTGGCAGTCAAAATATGATGTCTAATTTTCTTGAGGTCCTGCCCAGCCTTTTTAAAATCTGTTTGAAACAAACTGCAGGCTGCTTATCTATCCCTTCCATCACCCGGTTCAGATGGCTCATTTCCATCAGCGTGACAGATGTGCTGAACCTCATCTCATAAAAACACAAAGATTAGACCTGTGAATGTAAGCGCTCCCAAAAATCCAGTTCAGCAGGAGGTCAAAAGTAATTAATGCTTTAACCACTGAATGGTTGCAGGTGTGCAAGGGGAAGCATCTTCCACCGGGCCCTGAGGGAGGGCACCTTCCACCACACGGACACTGCTCCAGGCCTCACTTCAGTCCCTGCATGAGCTCTGCTGAGAAGCAGGTCAGCACAGAAGAGTTGGAATGGAAAAGGTAAGGGACTGTAATTACAGGGGACAAGCTCCAAGCTTTAAAAGGCTCTCAACACTTTGTCCACCAAAAAGCTTCTCCCGGGGCAGCAACACGAGCAAAGGCAGTGGCATCGAGCAGCCTCGTGCCTGTACTGACCTCTATTTAAATTGATAAATGTACGTCCATGGGCTGCAGCCCCGGGACATTCTAGCCTGGCATCCACCAAGGAGATGGTCCCACCACAGGAAGGCTCTTACCAGTTCACATCAGTATTTTTAAGCAGGGTCCCAGAGCAAACAAAGCACAGGATTTGGAAGTACAGATTGGACACAGTAAAAGGAGCATCTAAGGTCAGTTCTGCCACATCAAACTATACACGAGCTCTGCATCGGGGTGAAGGATAATTAAAAGTATATGTATATGTACGCCATATGAAAGTTCAGTTCCTGCTGGGGAGAAGCCAAAACACCAGCTTCCCACACCCCACACCAAGGTCTGTGTAGGCACAGAGGAGAGCCAGCCAAGCTACTTGAAAAACAAAACTGATTCATTTGCAGGGATCCAAAATCAAACCCTCGAGACAAGGAAAAGATGCCGTGATTTGCTTTTTGGAAGACAAACTCCTCCCCAGCCTCACCTTGGCTAACCTGGGCTCCAGATGTACCTGTAGTGGGACAGAGTGGGGGGGCACAATCAAAGCTGTCACCTCTGCATGGAAAAGGGGGAGATGCTCCCCTTTCCAGAGTGTGTCAGGACCACATGCATCTTGGTCAGTTTTAGTATTTTGGTTAATAAAAAAATCTCACCCTTCTGTCTCAAAAAGGGGCTGTGCCATGCACAGGCTGTTGCATCGCACTATGGAAAGAATGTTTGGGAGCAGACAAAGGCTGATGCTGAAAAGCATTTTTAAATTCAGGCTTGAAACAGTCTGCCTTTTAACACCCTTATTTTTAAGAGCAGGAAAATGAGGGATTGTTCCTTTTTCCCTCCTTCACAGGGTCAAAAGGGGAGGATATGGGAACAGGTTTTCCTGCGTTCAGTTTTCAGGAGGATTTTTTTTTTGCCAGTCTGCTTTCTTTTTACCACAGGCATGAAACAACCCACGGCAATCTCGTCCCTTTGAGCTGACCCCTGAAATGAATTTATGGAACACCCCTTTGAAGACGGATTTGCAGAAGGCAACGTTGCTCTTCCTTCAAGGAATCTTAATCTCTGCAAATGAAGTTCGTGAACAGAACAGAACAAAACCGGGGGGCCTACAGGCAAGCCGGAGAGAGACTTCATCAGGTACTGTAGTGACAGGACAAGGAGTAATAGGTACAGACTGAAAGAGGGGAAATTCAGGTTAGTTATCGGGAAGAAATTTTTCCCTGTCAGGGTGGTGAGACACCGGAACAGGTTGTCCAAGGCAGGTTGCGGCTGCTCCATCCCTGGCACTGTTCAAAGCCAGGTTGGACGGGGCTTGGAGCAGTCTGGTCTAGTGGAGGTGTCCTGCCCATGGCACGGGGGTCTGGGACTAGATCTTTAAGGTCAATTCCAACCACGTAACATTCGGTGATTCTAAATCTTCGCTATGACCAGAAAGTCACAGCCGGGGCACAGATCGGGGACCAGCACCGGCACCGCACCCGCACGGACACACAAAGCACCGCTCGCAGGATGCTTGGCGCGTTCGTAATCACAAGTTAAAACGCCGATAGCGCCAGCGCTGCACAGCGATGCCGTGCGCGCAGCCCTCGCACCCCCCGCTCCCCCCATCCCCGCCCGGCTCTCACCTCCCCTGCGCGGCGGCGGGGTGCCCGGCGGGGCCCGGCCATCAGCACCCCATGACGGGGCGGCGGCGCCGGGGCTCCTCCGCGGCGCTTCAGCACCGTGCGGGGCCCATGCCCGGGGCGGCGGCGGCGGCCGGCGGGCTCCTCATGTCGCCATGACGGGCGAGGGAAGGCTGAGGGGAGGTTGGGGGTGGAGGGTGGGGGGGGGAAAGGTAGGCGGGCCGCCGCCGCCCGGGAGGGAGGGAGGGGGTTAAAATAAAATAAAATAAAATAAAAATGAAAAGGGAGGGGGGGGGGAGCGAGAGGCAGCCCGCAGCCAGGCGCTTCCCGGGGGGATCGGGGAGGGGGGGTAGGAGGGGAAGAAAGCGCCGGCGAGGCGGCGCGAGCGCCCCTCAGCGCGGAGCCGCCTCACCGCCTCCCCTCAGCGCCGCCGCCAGGGGACAAAGCCCCGTGTGAGGAGGGGCGGAGGCCGCCGGGGGCTGGAGGCGGTTCTCCCCTCCCGGTTCTCCCCCCGCCGCCCGGTGAGGGTCCCGCCGGCGGGCGGCTGTGAGGGGGAGTCGGGGAGGGGAGCGGGGATTCTTTTCTCTGGCGGAAGAATCGCGCGTCTCGGTCGCTTCGCGAAGGCATCCGCGGTGCGCGTGCGCGCGGCTTCGCGAGAGCGCGGAGGGGACCTCGGAGCCGGGCCGGGGACGGCGTTTAAAGTGTTTAAAGTTGCGTTTGAAACGCTCGCGAAGCGATGAGAAAAGGCGTCTGTTTGTAGTTTAACCCCTTCTCGTGTGGACCCTCAGCAAAAGCGCCGAGTTCTTGCCTATTCTGTGCCCATCCCGTGTCTCCCAGCCTGCGTGTGCTGGGACAGACCTCCTTGTTTATTCCGTATAGATCCCTTATTTACTGCCCTCCCTGCAGAATGTAAACAGGAATTTGCCCTGGACTTTATTTGCTTCCTTAGGCCTTTCCCCAGCACAAAGGGTGTCACTGCACTTTTCCTTCTCGTATCCTGGCTGGCATTCCCACTGACTGCATGAGTGCCAGGGAAGCTGAGATGTTGTCTTACACCTCCATTCTTTAAGAACTGGACAACTAAACTTGTGAATGTCCCAGGTTTTTTTGTAACCTAATTTTCTTTTTTTTTTTTTAAATGGGTTTGGGACTGTGTTACAATACAGTATAGCAGAGACCAGGAACAGAATAAATACTTGGCATGCAAATCCTGGCATGGTGAGGAGCGTCAGAATCTTGCCACACCACCAGAGGTTGAAATGAACAGATAAAAGCAAGAAGTTCAGAGCAAAGGCAACTCGTTTTCTTTAAACTCCTTCCAGTGTCTGTAATTATTGGCTGTTCTGACAGCACACAAAGGAGGATTTCCTCTAGAGATAGTAAGCACAGTGACATAAATCAAGCACGGGGAGAGCATAGGTTGTTTTGTTTTTTTTTTTTCAATTTATTTCCTGACAAATTAACTCTGAATCGGTTTGCTAAAAATTCATCTGTCACAGGCTTTTTTTAACCCTTTCCCTAGTAGCTTATAAGACTGAAATGAAAGGCTATTTTTGCTGCAGCAACCCCTCTATGCATGGGGTGAACTGCTCTTGGAATCCAAGCCTTCCATTTTTATTAATTTTCACCTTGAGTTTTCAAACCGAGAAGGTGCAGAGAAGGGCAAGTCCCGCTGGAATTTTATCCCGCTTTCACAATTCCATTCTAATTCTTCTGGGACTCGTTGCTTAAGAGTCGGCGTTTAAGAAGTCTGTAAAGCTGTGGCAGTTTTCCAAGATCCCACTGGTAGTTTGTGGCAGTCACCACAACCAAGGGATTTAGAGAGACACTGCTGGGAAAGAGAGAGAGGCAGCCAGCAAGAATTCCGTGTGTTTGTCCAGGGAAAGAGGCAGTATTAAACCTAGAGAAAAGAAATGACCTCGGTGATTGCAATGAGGCACACCTGGAGCACGGCCACTGTCCAACGGCAGGCAGGTGTTTTGCATTGGACTTGATGCCCTGGACAAAAGCTGGATGTCTTGGAGTGGTGGAAAGACTCCCAAGGGCCATGTCAGCCAAGGAAGAACACTTTGGTTGCAGGGGTTCACAGCCAAAAACTGAAATGCGGAAAAGGGATCTCGCCCCGATAGGAAGGACCTGGGGGTGCTGGTGGATGAGAGGCTGGACAGGAGGTGTCCATGTGCATTGGGATTGTTCAGCCTGGAAAAGAGAAGGCTTTAGGGTGACCTAATTATGGCCTTCCAGTGCTGGAGGGGAGCCTGTAAGAAAGATGGAGAGAGACTATTTACAAGGGCCTGGAGTGACAGACCAAGGGGGAATGGCTTCAAACTGAAAGATATTAGGTTTAGATTGGATACTGGGAAGAAATCCTTCCCTGTGAGGGCAGTGAAGCCCTGGCACAGGTTGCCCAGAGAAGCTGCGACTGCCCCATCCTTGGAGGTGTCCAAGGACAGGTTGGACGGGGCTTGGAGCAACCTGGGCTGGTGGAAGGTGTCCCTGCCCATGGCAGGGAAGTGGAATTGGGTGAGCTTTAAGGTCCCTTCCAACCCAAACCATTCTACGATTCTGCGTATCCTTGCAGCAGACATTTCTGTCTATTTTTAAACACCCTTCAGAGAAAAAAAAATGGATGGTCTTGTGGTTTGGCTCTGTGTGGTGCTGTGGAGACCCAAGTGCTGCTCCCTGCCTGACTTTTGACCAGTCAGTTAAACGCAGGGATGCAAAGGTTAAGGCTCATTTTCATACCCACCCAGCTTCGGTGCACTCAAAGTTCAGCAAGGGCTCGCAGAGCTCGAGGAGTTCAAACCTGTGTGCAGACAGCAGCTGCAGAGCAAGGATAGATTCACCCTCGTGTTGGGCAGGCTGGGAGGCTATATTCAAATAGTTTGTCAAGAATTTGAATATCCCGAGGGGCTGGAAACATGCAAACTTGTAAAAACAACTGCTGTTTGGGTTTAGCTGGTCAGGTTCGCTCTGTGACAGAGTTATCCCTGTGGTTTTCCTTGTGTTTGTGCTTTGGCTCCAGTCATTACATAACTTATCTATATTTATTGCTAGCCTGTGATCCAGGCGGGCTTGGAGTAGCCCAGAGGAGGCAATATTGATGTTGGTTTAAAGAACAGAATCTTTAAAAAAAATAATGGAAACAGACTCTCAGGATTTCTTGGTTTTCCAAAAGCTGCAAAGAAAGTTAAACTCCATTTTCTTTGTGAGAGGCACAGTTTGCAAGTGTGGAATGTTGGGAAAAGCAGCAGAAGGTAATAAGGAGAATCCTAAAAACATAGTTTACGGTGAAATGACCTGGCAAGGCTTTGCTCAGCTTCCAGGGAGGAAGTGCTCGTCAAAGAAAAATCATTGGCACATAGGAACTTTCCCAGAGGAATGAAATGGGTTTGAGCACTGAACTGTCTGATCTCTGTGAGAACTGAGCTATCCAAAATCGTTAGTTAGTTTTGAAAAATCTTACCCTTTTTTGTGCAATGAATGAACCAATGGAATGCTGATTTTCCCAGTAAGTTGTGTGGAAATCAGAATATACGAATTATTAGGCTGCTCTGCCTTACAAGTACATCGGCCGTGCTTGTTCCTACAGGCAATAATTGGCTGCCCTTTGAAAAAAAAATAATCCTCTCTTCCTGGAGAATATGTGGCAAAGGACAAAAAGAAACTAGATGCAGGCTCCTTCGTTTCTCTGAGCTCAAATGCAGATTTGCACCGCAGCTGTTAAAGGCTGCTGACCTCAGAAACCATCATCAGCAGAATTACAGGAGTGTCACCTCCAGTGGAACATCCCCACGGCCTCTGAGGACTTCGTACCTGTTCCCACCCTGCTCTTCCTACCAGCGGGAATCTAAATTATTTACTAGGAAAACAAACCCTCGTATCTGAGCTGCACAAGGTTCCCTTTCCTATCTGTTCCCAGCACGGAGCTTCTCGAAACACCGAGACACAGTTCTGCTTTCCACCGGAGCTGTGAAATACGTGCTCACATTTAGCAAACGAAGCACCTCTTTCACCTCATTCAGTGATTAATTCAGAGAGGAGAACTGCAGGCACTAAATTAACCTTTTTACCTGATTTAGTTTTACTAAATAAACAGCCCCATAATGTAATTTTCTCAACCAGAACAGCTATTTCCTGCGGTTTGCTTTCCTATTTGGAACGTGTTCCATTCCGAATCTGTTTCATTTCACTCGGTAACAGTAATACCTTCAGACTGTGTCCCTTTTCCCTAGGGATCACACCTGTAAATCCAGCATTCTTCCTAAAAAATAGATGATTAGTCAGAAATGGCTGTCACAGCACGCAGGAGCACCAACAGCAGATAGGAATGTGCCTCCTCCTCAACAGCATTCCCAATTTTACCTTTTAGTATTGGCAGCGTGAATGACACGGGGGTGTCAATTAATATCCAGGTTTTCTTCCATTTTTCCCTTCCAGAACATCAAAATTCCTCCCTTTTCTCCGTTGCTTTTAATCAGCTGACATTGGTTATGCTCCAGTGTAGACATCATCGTTAATAAGTGGGTAGTTTATGTCCCGGGGAGTTGATAGCAGCACTGCAGGAGCTCATAACCTTGCCCAGTGTGTGGTGTTGCTGTGCCACTTGTAGCCCTGCCTTTTCCCAGGGATCGTTTGCCGCCCCGTAACAGTGATTTTCACTTTTCCATGAGGATCAGGATCATGTTCACTGAGGGTACATCTGAGAGAGTGTATCTGAATTATCTCTTCTGGCAAGTGTCAAGGGGATGTTAGTGAAACGTGCCTGGATAAGGTAGCTTAGGACACAGCTATGCTGGAAATGTTCTTGCAGCTGTTCCTTGGAAAACATCTGTGGGACTGGGCGTGGAAATTTGTACATCTCTGTTCACACCAGCACAGAGCAATTTTCCTCTCGTGCAACAAAGTATAAATTATTGGGAAATAAGGACATTATGCACCAATGGACATGAAATGACTAAAGGTAGTCATCTGGAAAGCAAGGGGAGGAAATGGAATATTCCTTACTGGCACAGGAATAACATAAGCAGACTCCACAAGAATTCCAGTACTCCAGCTTCTAGTATTTGAGTAGGAATAACCACTTCTCTAGACTCCATTACTTACATTTACAGTTGGAAAAAACCTTCCATCTGTGACAGTCTGTGTTTGTATTGTCCGATAAAGGGAAGAATGTACAGGTTGATGTTATTTCGTATTTATAATTAGTGATTATCCCTATGCAAAGTGAAAAGGACATTGTCCCAAAGAAGTCAATGACATACAAGAATTTAAGTAAGTGTGGTAAAGGAGAGAAAGGAGTGTTTCATTTTGTAAGTATCTTCATATTGACTCGTGGATGCTTTGTGCAAAGGGACCTCGGGCCTCTTAGAGTTTAATCCCAGTTATAGATAATGGAATGTTAAATTAGAAAATAAGGGTTAAATCATAAAATAAATTTACAATATCCATTCCCAGCCTTCATAACTGAGTGCTTCCTACCAAATCATTTTACTCAGCAGCTGCCTGGTTCTACAGGCAGAAAGGTGACTGCTTCTCTTTTTTTTTTTTTTTCTTTTCCATGGGTTAACTTTTAATGACTAATTTAAATTCCATTTATGCAGAATCCCTATGATTTTGAAAACACCTCCTGAAATTATGCACGACTACCTTTCCAAAAAAAAAAAAAACCAAAAAAAACCCCAACTTTCCAAAGCCATAAGTACAACACTGCCTAGAATTATCCTGTCAATTAAATAAAAGAACCCACTTAAAATAAGTGACAGAAATACACAGTGAATTAAACGCACCTTCCAGTAACAAATGGTTATTAAAGGAGACCTCTGAGCAAACTGCTGGTTCCGTGGTCATGCTTGGACAAGCACAAGGCTATTGAAACACACAGCTGCCTTTCAGACAATTTAACTTGCACTGAAGGCAAATTATCGCCATTTGATGTCATTCTCTTGGCTTCTCAGAGGTTCCCTTCGCTGCACAGCAGTGTCAGGGGGAGCAGGACTGGGGCTGCAGCTCCAGCTGCCGATCCAGTGCTGCCTGAACCGTCCTCCTGCAGAAAACGGGCTTGAGCATCTGGTAGTAGTAGCTGAAAAAAGGCAGGGACAGATATTTTAATGGGCTTGGAGAAGCAGTATGGGGTTCTGGCAATAGCTGGAATGGGAATCGGGGAGGACTAAGACAAAGGGCACCTAAACCCACCCCCTGCAGAAGTCATGAATAATAGTTGCAGTCACTGGGTAAGCTCTGAAGTGTGTCACACATTTGGAGTCTTTCCTGCTTCCTCCCTTTTTCTCAGTGCCCAGAGAGCAGAGTTTCAACAAGGTGGGGCAACAGCAACAACCCATGAGCAACAGAACTGCAGATATTGTTGCCGTGGCCCTGGTGAAGTCACCACGAGTCCCTTCCCCTTGGTGCTGTCTGTATGTGAGGGTTTGCACCGCTCTGGGGGTGACGTTCCCCCTTCCTCTTCCCATGCCAGAGCCCTTTTCAAAGCCTCCAAAATGAGACTGGATGATGTTAAAAACATAGGTTGCACTGGACTGTTGGCTCTTTGCTCCAGATCTTTCCAGCTCTGTGTAGAGAGGCCTTTGTGACAACGCAGGCTCACCAAAGAGCCAGCTCACACTCTCCAGACTTTTCCTCGCTCTCTGTCGGTATCAGGGATCATGGAATTCTGTGCTTCCCAGCATACCTTACATGGGCTCGCTCGACGCTGTGAAATAATAGACAGGGGCCTGTCCCTGGTGTTATTTCTGGAACAGAATCCTTTTGTGTCAGTGAAGGCTTGGAATTTCCTTCACGATTCGGGATTTTAGCACTACAAGCAGTTGAATTTTTTAGCTGTGTTTCACAAGGTTTCTGCCAGCTACTGGGAATAAGGACATTTTCTAGTACATTTTTGGATTTCTCTCCTCTAGTAATCTCATCTTGGGAGCCTCGTCCCAGGACTGTGGTGCAGCTGTGCTGGTATAGAGGTATTTATATAAATAAGGCAGCTTTTACTTTCGGTAAACAAAGTATGTGGTATCAGTACATGGCAGATTTATTTAAATGAAAACTTACAGTCCATCCTAAACTTATTGTTTCCATTGATTTGTGTTTGGGTCCTGTCAGCTCAAAATACTTTCTGCTCTAAGTTTCCTGAGCAAACAATCTGGGTTTCTTTTTTCTGCCCTCTCCCTTCCTTATTCCAAGAGCTGTTTGGAACTTGGGGTGTGGTCTCTGGGACTAACAGACTCTGGATTTGTCCGTGTGGCCAGTGAACCTCTTCCCCAACACCAACCTCCTATTTACATTATTCCTTTATTGGGAAGCCTGCCTCTCCCTTTTTCTTGTGGGCAGCATGTAATAAATCTGAATAAATTCATTTATTTATGAATGCTGAGCCTGACTTCCGTGGGCACGAGGTGAGGGGTGTGGAATTACACTCCTCTGGAGAGACAGGAGCTGCACTGGTGGGGACATTGCTCCTATGGCTACTGGAGGATCAAATGCCACTTCCCTCCGGGGGCTGCTGTCTGGGGAACAAGGTTTTAAGTTCTGACAGACATAGGAATCATTTCATCTCTTTGAATGTTTCCTCCCAAAGGGCCTGGTGAGGGGAAGCCCGTGCAAAGGCTTTTGATAGCTTGTATCCCCAGGCACCGGTCCCGCTGCTGCTAAAAGCAACAGAATCTGCGAAACATTTCTCAGATACATATACATACCTGTGTGTACATGTACAAAGCTGTGGAGCCTCTGTATCTGTTTTCTAATAGGTGCATTTTGGTACAGAAATGCAACTCTGTGACTTCTGCCTTCCAGTTGCCAGCACTGCTGCTGCCCTCCATACCGGGGTGATGGGGCAGCAGTGGAGCACTTGGATTAATTAGTGGCCATAAATGGTGTGGAGTTCTTTGGTTGAGTGGTTCGAGGGAACTGTTGTTCCAAGTGACCCCTGTTTTCCTTCCGTGGGTGGGCAGAGTGGGCAGACTGTTTGTGTCTGGAGCGTTAATTACTCTGTGTCCCTTAATCAGGAAGGTTGTAATCCTATTTCAGTGTGGAGATCCACATGCCACGGGGCCCAATCAGCACCCCCGATATCATCCCCTGCCAGTCAATACACAGCCATTAGCCATCCAGAACTATTCCCGAGGAACTGCTGTGCAGACATGCCAGGACAAGTCTTGCCAAGCCACACTGGAAGACAGTTTAGCAAGGCTGGTTAAAATAATCCCAGTTTAATGGGACGTGCATCTTTGGGTTCCCAAAGAATGTCAGGCAGGAGTTGCTGCTCTCTAAAGCACAGCATGTTACAGAACAGATAAATTGTGTTTCCTCAGAATACTGAAAACACTTCTCATCCCCTCCCCCCCACATTCGCACTTCCCTGGATCCCAAATAAATGCCACATTGAAAGAAAATTATTCCTTGCATAAGCGAAAAAAAAGAAAACAACAACAGATTTTGTTTCCTGACCTCACCACGACTCCTCCTTTTCCCACAACACTCCATTGTTCTGCCAGGTCCAGACAGCATAGACTCGTTTTCCCTGGTTTTAATCCCAAAGCTGGAGTCCATCACTTACAGTAAGGATCCTTGGGGTTTGGTGGGGTTTTTTCTCGATCCTACTCAGCTGTTTGCAACAAATGAGTTAATTACCGAGGAACAAAGATGAGGCAGGGATCCTTCTCTCCTAGCTTGGGAAGTGAGCCATGCTCTGATAAGAGATTTCCCCCCTCAGGTTACGTGATGTATTGAAGGATAATTTTTCAGTGTGTTCTATTAGGTTTAAATTAGGAAAGGGAAAGGAACGTATGTGTTCAAGTAGGTGTCTGAATTGGTATTTTTAGAGCTGTCATGCTCTGTGCTTGCAAAATGAACCTTTTCTGTCCTTTAGGTAAACTGGAACTTATGTTCCACTATGCTGGAGGAGGACAAACAGCCATGTTCCATATCTGTGGTGGCAAAATACACTTCAGAACGTGGGGAGAAATAAAAGGAGTGACCGCCCAGGGCTTTTGGAGAACAGAGACTGGAGCCGAGAGCCTCATCCTGTAAATGTCACCTGGATGATGTCACTGCATGGAACCAGTCGGAAGTTGGTTCCACTCACAATTGTTAACAATTAATTTTTCAAACTGGAGCAGATCCACAGCTCCCACTTCAGAAGCTACAATGGCTTTTGTCCCCCCCTCCCAAAAATCAGCCGGTGCGCCGGTTCATTCACCGTGTGATGGGAGGGATGCTCAGGTGTAGCTGGTGGTACCTACAGGAGCGCTGGCCCCCGTCAGGAATTACCCTGAGGAAAAGTCTGTTTACGGGACTCTTGGAGCGCTTGGCATCCAAATAAACTCAAAGGAAGCGTTGGCCGTCATCGCTGGCAGAGCAGACAGGGACTGTGCCTCGAAATAGCGCTTGGCAGAGGATCGCTGCTGACGGCTCGGTGGAGAAGGCGGATTTGCTTTCCCAGACCGAGACATTTCATAAACAGTTTCTGTTTGTTGGAGCTGTGGAACCTCACTAGATCAAACCCAGTCCTAATCTGCTGGAGCCGCCTCCACAGGCTTTTGTCTCCAGTGTGTACACACAGCCAGTCGCTGTGGTTTGGGTCTGTCCTAGGACATTTATCCCTTTGTGTTTGTCCACGAGCACGTTGGGGCAGCCCCACAAATCCTCCAGACGATGGGGTTTTTGTTTTATCTGGTCAAGCTGCAGGCTGAGAAGGTCTTTGATGCAGCCTCTGACTTAGGGGCCGACCCGCCATCTCCTTCCTGACACACCGAGCCTTGGATTCACTCCACGGGATGGGAAGCTTGGAAGTGCGCATCCCAAAAAACTCTGCCACACCAGGCTGTACGTAAACCTGTCGATTTGAAGCAGGACGCGGAGGGGTTTTAAAATCCAGGCGGGTGTTTGGAAGCCTCAAGGAACAGCACGAGGAGGAGGGTCCCACAGAGACACACATTAAACCCGCGGGGGCTGAGCACTCGTCCTTACCCTGCGTGGGGACACGGGATAAGGCAGGACGGGCGGTGCGGGGGCAGAGGAGCGCTGTGGCACACGGTGCCCGCCGGGCCAGGCCTGAGGGGGCGCGCGCGGGCCCCTCGCGGTTGCCGGGGCCCGGAGCTGTGGGCGAGGCAGAGGCAGAACTGGCCTGACCAATCAGGAGAGACCCGGCCACGGCCGCCGGCCAATCGGCGCCAGTAAACAACACGCCCCCCCCCCCGCGGGGCGGGGCGGACCAATCAGGACGCGGGAGATTTGGGCGGTCTTTTCAAAACGGCCGAGGCGCCGCTCGCGGCCCTTTAAAGGCGCAATGCGGCTATTTGGCGTGTCCCTCCGCGCGGCCTCGCCGTCCATCCGGAGCGGCACGGTGCCGCCCCGCTCCCCACCGAGCCGGAGCGCCGCCGGGCCGCCGCGCCTTTCTCAGACCTCCGGGCGTTCTCGGAGCGCCGCCGGGCCGCGCGGGTGTGAGCGGACTATTTGTCTTCCGCGCGCCGCCTCACCAGCGGGAATCGCTCCGCGCGGGACAACAAAAGGCGTGGGCGGGGCCGCGGGGCCGCCATCTTGGAGCGGGGCCGGGTTGGGGGCTGCAGCAGCGGCGGCCGGGGGCGGTGTTGTGATGGTGCCGTGACGGTGCCGTGACTCCCCGCGGGAGTCCAGGCCGCCCTGCCTGGATGCGGGGCCAGCGGCCGAGCCCACCCCCGTCCGCGCGGTGACGGGAGCCGGGCTCGCCTCCCCCTCCCCGAGCGCTGAAGGGCCGCGGGGGGGGCCCGGCGCCCCCTCGTCCCCGGCCTGCGGGGCCCCTTTGTTTCCCAGGTGCGGAGGGGAAGGAGGAGGAGGAGGAAGGGGAAGATGGGCAGCGAGGCGCTGTGGCTTTTCAAGCAGCTGAACCTCCACCTGGAGCTGGAGGGGCGGTTCCAGCCCCGCGAGAAGGGGCTCAGCCTCATCGAGGCCGCCGCCGAGGTGGGTGAGGAGGGCCCGGGCCGCTGGGCTGGGAAGGGGGGTGGGGGCAGAAAATGCGTGGTTTTAAAGAAAATTCGAGGTAATAGTGGACGTGCGTTACCTGCGAAAAGTTAATTCTTTCCTCCTTATGCGCCGCTTACCTTTTGTTTTAACTCTGCCTTAATTCGTAGGTGTTAGCGTTGCATTATCCAAGAGCTGCGACCTGCAGGGCAAGCAAAATATTTAGGCGTTTAGTATTTATTGTTTAGGTTTAGAGCGAGCACAGGAGCAAGCGGTTCTGTATTGTTTTCATCAGGGGAGCCTCCTGCCACCGCAGGGAAGGTGGGATGTCAAGCGGCTTTTCATTAGCGAGGTCTGGGGAAACGAACCCAGAAGCGCTCAGTGCTTTGACAGCAAAATGTAAATTGGCCGTAAACATCTCCACGTAAAAGACCAAAGTTCCTCGGAGTTCAGGGAGGGCTGCGTTCTATCGGGTGCCTGGGAGGTTTTTTTTGGGGGGGAAGGGCCCTAATGTTTAACAAAAACAAGTCCCTGAAACGAGGCTGCCTGTTTGTTGTGAAAGCAGAGCTGTTGTTCCTTAAATATTGACGCTGCAGGCAGACAGCTGTGTGGTCATCTCTAAGGTCAGGAGCCACTGTGTATGCCCGCACTTGGTAAATAAGTCTGAAATATGCCTTTACATAAGAATTGGAAATGTGGCTGTGCTGGGTGTTGCTCTGGTGAGACTCAGGATCTGGCTGTAACCTCTGTACCTTGGGTGTGATTGGAATCTCAAGTAGTCTAAATATTTTTTTAAAGTTAAGTGAAATAAAAGTATCTGAGGAAAAAAATTGCTTCCGTTTGATATAAATAAAAGATGATTTAGGGAGCGAGTGGTCCCGGTCACTGCTGCTGCTGCCACAGAATAATCCTGACTTTGTCTGTCTTGCCATAGAACGAAAACACTCTGTGTCCAAGACAAAGGAATGCCAAGGTGGAAGATCTTTGGAGCCTGACCAACTTCTTTGGATTTGCAACCGAAACATTTGTTTTGGCTGTCAACATCCTGGACAGATTCTTGGCCCTTATGAAGGTACAAGTGTGGCTGTTGATTCATTCTGTGCTAGCAACAGATCTGGAGTCTCCTTTGGAAACCTGGAGCACAGTTCTTTTACCTCTAAAGACAAGTAGCAGGTTGATTTATTTCTCTAATAAGTCTGTAGCCTTTGCCATGTAGATGTTTAAGAAAGGAGGAATTAAGAAAAACAAACCTGTTTGTCTTCCAGACTGTCTCTGGGTACTGTGCTAAAGCTTAACTTAGCTCTGGAACTGATACCGAATGATAAATTTCCTGGTTGTTTTTATCGTGTCTGTGCTGGTTTAAGGCAGGAAATCTGAACCTAAAGCAGTTCCCTGTTATTAAATCAGCAGAAAAACTGAAGTTGCATCAGGCTTGTGGTCTGACTGTCCTTGAGGTGGCACAAAACGGGTGGGAGAGAAGAGCAGAGGCAGGAGCAAGTTGTGGAGGGATGGGGCTGCCTGGAACAGGCTCAGACTGGATCTGTGTGGGCTGTCAGTGAGGGAAGGTGAGCACTGCCGCTCGGGGAAGTGAGGAATTACAGCTCTCACTGCAGTGGATTTGTGTAGTGATGTGGAACAGCCCGAACAGAGGCTGCTCAGCTCTCCAACTTCACTTCCTCTGCCCCGGCAGATCGATGCTGCTTGGTGGGCTCTGCCAGCTGGGTTGTGCTCCAGCTGCACTGCTGCAACTGGTTTTGACTGGGGGCAGTGGAGGAGCTGGCTGTGACACCAGGTTTAGTTGAGATAAGCGAGCCCTTGGCTGCTGAACTGTGAATATTCCGGGCGCTGTTGCCGTGCAATCAGGGTGCTCGTGGGGAGGGAAGTACTCACAGCGCTTCCTGTACTTTTTCAGGTGAAGCCAAAGCACTTGTCTTGCATTGGAGTTTGCTGCATCCAGCTGGCCGCCCGTGTGGTGGAGGAGGAATGCAACGTCCCCGCTGCTCCCGAGATCATCCGGATCAGCCAATGTAAATGCACTGTGTCCGACCTGAAACGGATGGAAAAGATCATTTCAGAAAAGTTGCACTTTGAATTTAAAGCTACTACTGCCTTAACCTTCTTGCACTTGTACCATACTATTGTACTCTGTCATACCTCAGAAAGGTGAGTGAGCCCTTTTTGCCCCCCTGATTCCCTCCCAAAGGGTCACAGCGTTGGCTGTAGAGGAGGCAGCTCCTCAATTTTTTTACTTCCTGACAATGGAATGCTTGTTGATCCACGTCCTTCTCCTCTTGGGTGTCTCACAGGAAAGAAGTATTGAATCTGGACAAGTTGGAAGCACAGCTGAAAGCTTGCAACTGCCGTCTGGTCTTCTCTAAAGCAAAAGTAAGTAGAAGTGGTTTTCTTTACTTTCTGGGTAGGGTTATGATTCTCTTTATATTGAGTGCTGTTTCCTTGTCCTTTTAGCCATCTGTCTTGGCCTTGTGCCTTCTCACCCTGGAAGTTCAGATGTTGAAATCTGTTGAGCTGCTGGAGATCCTTCTGCGTGTTCAGAAGCATTCAAAGGTAAATATTGTCAGTGGATTGTTTGTCCAGTTGCTGGGGCTGACACTGTTAGTGATGGAAGATGTTGCATTTAAGGGACCCCTTAAGTGGGTCCCTGAGTATGTTTTTAGAGGTTTGGTTTGGCATCAGCTGAAAGAAGCGATTAAAAAATGTATAAAATCGGGAGAACTGCTGAGCCGGTGCCCGTGCAGTGCACGCTTTAACAAGCAGCTGATTGAACTTGTGCAGCTCTGGCTGTGTGCTCTGGAGAAACTTCCAGTCTGTTCGTGGGACTGCTGGGCTGGTTATTCTTTTTTTTGCCTGAATAACTGGACCCGAGGAAACAGCATGGAGCTGTGTCAGGGGAGGTTTAGGATGGATATTAGGGAAAGGTTCTTCACCCAGAGGGTGGCCAGGTGTGAAAGACAGCAATTGTACAACCCCAGTTTCTTGAGGGGTGAAAGTAGTTCCTTAAAGGACAGTATTATTCCATTTTAAAAAGGAATTTTAAATTTTTTCATTCCATTTTAAAGTGGAATAACCTTTGTTTCATTTATCCTCGGGAAGTGATAATGAAAACGTTAACAGCTTGACAGGCAAACTTGTCAGCTCAGACTTGAACATGGCCTTGTCTGGGAGGTGTGTAGGAGTTGGTGGGAGTTCACCTTCAAAAGCAACTTTGACAAAGGTATCACGGTCATGACTCACTTCTCTTGAGTGATGCTTTTTCCAGGGGGGTGAAATGGAGGGGTTATCTTTAGAGCCCGTGTGTAACAGACTAAATAACTTCTTTGGGTTTTGTTTCTTTTCAGATAAGTGATGGTGACCTACTTTACTGGAGGGAGCTGGTCTCGAAATGCCTGGCAGACTATTCCTCCCCCGAGTGCTGCAAGCCTGACCACAAGAAGCTGGTTTGGATTGTTTCCAGACGAACAGCCCAGAACCTCCAGAACAGCTACTACAGCGTTCCCGAGTTGCCAACGATTCCGGAGGGGGGATGTTTCAACGGGAGCGAGAGGTCGGTAAAACTGCCACCACCTGGTTCATTTGTTGGGAGTTCTCCTTTTCCTGTAGTGTTCATGGCAGCTCCCTGTCACTAGGCTTTGTTAAAATGACCTTTCCCACTGTTCCTTCCAGTGAAGACTCCTGTGAAGACATGAGCAGCGGAGAGGAAAGCCTGAGCAGTTCTCCTCCCAGTGACCTGGAAGGCACCTTCTTCTTCGAACTCAAACCCAAACCCAAGTGGCAGACTCTCAGCTGTGGGTCTTAGCATTACATCTGGACTGTATTAGGTTGAGGTCTCTAATGCACCATAGAGTCTTTTGGCAATAATAAATAAGGTGGTAATCCGTAAACTGTATTAAGGCAAAGACTTGCTGTGGTATATCAGTGCTTTGAATGCCTGCCTTGATTTTTCTTGTTGTTGTAATTTTAAGGAATTAAAAAGAAAACACTTTCAGGTCCCCAGATCAGCAAAAAAAAAAAGTTCTTGTATAGCTCTGTTGTCAGCAGCCATGAATGTAGCCCTGTACCTGGTGGTCCAAACCCCTCAGCAGCTCAGCACCTGAGCTGATTTCAGGGTCTTGACTGAGAAGCATGGAGCAAGAGCGAGAGGCTTTCCTGGAATTTAAATGTGCTCCATGGGGACAGTCAAGCATGGGATTGGCCCAGGAGGAGCTGTGCAGTCCTTGTCCTGGGATGTTCTTGGGTTTCAGCATGACAAACACCCGGGCTTGGCTTGAATTCAGCTTTGACCCTGCTTTGAGCAGGAGGTTGGCCTGGAGCCCCTCTGGAGGGCAGCTCCACTCCCTGCTGGGGTGGGATTAGATCCAGCGGGCTGAGTAGGTTGTGTGGAATGGTGTGTGTACGTAGTGCCAGGCTGGAATGGTTTACTCTCCAATGGGCCAAACACAAACTGCTTTTCCTTTTCAGCAGGGTCTTGAGTTGTGTACCCCAAGTAGCAATTTTTTGAAGCTTGGCTTTTATTAACTTCAGGGATCCCTGTTTCACACCAGGAGTGCGTGTGGTCAACAGGAGTTTTCTAGTCAATCTAGTTTTCACTGAGACAGTACAAAGTGCGTGGCCAGGAGTAATTTCATGTTTCCTTTAATACGGCTGTTTTTACCCTGAAATCCACATTGTATACTCCAGTGTCTTTCCAATCCTAACATGTCAATCCATGCTATTAGCTTAGACTTCTTAACATGGTAAACCCTGCTAAGTCTACATTCCTTTGAATATTTAACCCCTGTAGTTGTTTTTCAGTATATTCATGTTATTGATTGAGTCATAATCAGACTTGTTTGCATGCTGATGTGAAGCAGTTAGTGCAGGAGAAGTTGGTATTATGCAGTAATATCAGGTAAATGTGATGGTGAAGTAGTTAATGTAACGGTTTTTCCTCTGAACTGTGTTATCAAAGCACAAATTGAAGTATGGTGGTGTCTCTCCGTGGTGAGAACACGGCTTAAATGCAGATTAAACGAGCTCAGAATCACGGTGTGAGGTTGTGGTGGTGCCAAAGTAGAAATGAAGGAGCAAACAAGCTTAAAAGCTGTTCCCTAGGTGCAAGCGTTGCTTTAGGAAGGTAAGAGTGATGCTGTTCAAGTCCATAACTGTTATGTGATTTCAGTTTTCTAAAAACACACACAAAAAAAAAAGTTTACAAAAAATGTATATGAAAATGTAAATTAAAAAAATGTACAGAAAAAAAATTTAAAATTAAAAAACCGAGCAGAAAATACTGTATTTTTTTACATTGTATGTAACTTTTTGTAGGTCTGTGGCATGTAGATAGTAATTTATTGTGTACTCTGTATGATACAAATACTGTACCTCTGAAGACTTCCTGCTGCAAGTCTCTGCTCCCTTCAGGAGTCCTTGGGTGAGGAACCTACTGAGTCTTGTTTCAGTTGAGAACAAAAATAAACCAAGTGCTGTATTTGTTAACTGCTGGGAGTGGTGGTCGGTCACTTTTTTTTCCCCGCTGTACAGGGTGTTATGATCCTGCAGCTGGATTCCAGGAGTGCTGGTGAGCAGCTGGCAAAGAAAAGGGAGAGACTGCAGCACCGGATGGGAATCGCCTGAGCCAGGGGAGCCCGTCTGCCAAGGGAAATCCTGCCCCGGATGTTTCTTCATGGCCTTCATAGCTACTACTTTTTTTTTGGTTTTTTTTTCTTAAACACAGGAACACACTACAGGAGTTCTCACTTCCCACGTGGAACAGGTGAGGGATGGACACTTGGCACGGGGAGCTGCGTGCGAAAGCCCCTTCTGACTAATAGAGGACTCGCACGTACCGCTGGGAGCCGGTCACAGAATGGAACTGTGCCTCCTGCCAGCGCTTGCTCCCAAGTTTTCAGAGCGCCGGGTGCTTGCTGTCTGGTGTTCTGGCTGCTTTGAACATGAAAGAGATGTTCAGCTTCCACTTCAAAGGTGCCCACTTGGGTCACCTCAGTGCAGCCTCGCTTGGGAGCCGGCAGGAACGTGTGTGTGTGGCGTAGGTGGGCTCGAGGAAGGTAGGAAGCCGTGGGCAATATCCCTGGGTTTACACAGCTTGGGAGATTACCGAAGCTCGAGGTGTGCCATTCAGCCCCTTTTAAGTTCGTCCTGGCTTGGAAGAGCGTTGTCAGGCTCACTTCTGTGGTGATAATTCAGGTTTCGTAATGTGGTTGGATAATTTAGGCTCCACTTTGATTTTGCCGGGTCAGGTGGCTGCGGATCCCTCCGAGGGGGTTTGCCTGGCTCCCTTCAAAGAACGGGAATTTTGGGGGTTGTTCTGCCTGTTTTTTAATGGCAGAGGAGTGCACGGCTTTAAATGCTGTTTGGGGCTTGCTGGTACCACGTGGTGGGGCTTGGAAGGCTTGCACGCTCCAGGGTTGGAATACGTGCTCGTTTTCATAACTGAGGTGGGAGGGGGCTGAGAGGGAATGCTTGTGTGGGGAAGCCATCCCCTGGGACAGCTCCCAGCTGCATCCCGGTTTTCTGGGATGTGATTCCCTGTGCTTCCGAACCTACTGGAAGTGTAGTGCTGAAGGTTCACATGGGTTTCTGCTCTCCTGTGGCTGGACTGGGCCACAAGGGATCAGTCGTGGAGCCATTTCTGTTCCCAGTGAGTTGTCATTCCATAATTAAATAATGATAATGGCCTTTTAAACAGGGAGCCTGACTTCCCCACTGCTTGATGACATATAACAAGTGACACGGAGCAATAAACCGTTCAGAATAAATCAGTCAGTGTGTTCAGGCCCTGGTCCTTAACAGCTCCCCCTTTTCCTCTGATGGAATAAGAAGGATGTTCCTGTCAGAGCTTGGAGTGTTCTGTGCTTGACAGTAGCATGAAAGGCTGAAACACAGAGTAAAGGGAACAGCTGATCTGAACATCAGCGCTGCCTCACGATCTCGGGCCATTTCTGTGCTTGCACTAACAGGGGGATGAGTTATTCTTGTGATCCCACGTGGCTGTCAGGCCTTTGAAGCCCAACAAAATGTGAGTCAGTAAATCCTCGGTGGACAATGAGAATTATTTATTTTAAAGTGCGGTGCAGCTGTGGAGCATCACACGTTACCGTGCTTCGTGGCCCGAGCCCGTGTCTGCTTTTAGTAGTGCACCTACTAAAAGGAGAAAGTTGCCATAACAACTGAATGAAATCAATTAGAGTAATAAGCAATTAAAATCTCATCCTTAGTGTTGCATAAACATAGCATTTTGCTCATGAATTATTACTAATCTTGCCTCTAGACCTGTACGTTCTGGTTCTGATTTGCAATCTGAACCATTTTTGAATTAATGAAGCATTTAATTTCTCCTTCAAAGAGTGCTGGTGGGGTTTTCTTTGGCTGTAGCAAGTACATCTTCATCAGGGATGTGAGCACTACTAAACATCTAAATGAAGGAAACACTTGTGATGGGATTTCCAGAGCGCTTGGCTCTGGCTTCCTTCCCACCCAGTGAAGTGAAGGATTAGTGTGTGGTGAGAAATTCTGTCCTGGGCCTAGAAAGGCAAATGCAACTCCTTCCTCTGTCACACGCTTCCTCCCTGACCTCCTGTGTGTTCCTGAACCTCTGGCTTCCTTTGCTCCCCCTGGGCAGAACAAAGCCAGGAATAGCTCCTTGCTGAAGTTCTCGGTTGTCAAGCATAAATCAGCTGAACCCTTGTGGAAAGGTGGGATGTGTGAGGAACCAGGGCTTGCAGACTGACTTCTGTAGGAAGCAGCTGTTAAATAAACTCCTATTTACACTGTGCCGCCTGTGCTGATGTACATTTTAATTGGGGTTTATCTGAAAGGTTTTCAGTACTGCCACAGTTGTTGGAAGAGACTTGGTGTAATGGAGAATTTACCAACTCTCCTGCTGCTAAAAAAACCCGTATTTAATGGGTTTTTCCCACAGTTGCCATGGAAGCCTGCCTTCGGAATGCCCCTGGGGTTCATCTCTTTAACAAAAGGTCCACCTGAAGCCACAGGGCTGGACTCTTTCTATATAGCTTTGAGTCCTCAGAGGGTTAAAGCCATGCTGGCTCTGGTCAGAAATCATTTTCTGCTTCACTGGGGTCAAAGCTTTTATGTTATTGCCTCCTCTTAGATCCTTCCAGGCCCATCTCTCAGACTCTGCACCCCGTGGGGCCCTTCAGCCAGCACTGGCCATTGCTCAATATTGTTGCTCTGTGATCAAGTTTATATCTTCTGGCATCACTTTGAGCTGGGAACAGGGAGTGACTTTAGATTTAGTGACTTAGATTTTAGTAAGCAAGAGTACGTGACAGTGCCCTGTCATCCCTCAAGGGATGTACAAGAGGCACATAAAAGGCTCTGTGGAATGCCTTGCTCCTCGGGGGTGTTCGGTCGGCAGCCCTGCAGGCCAAAGTCCTTTTTTGGGTAGCTGACATCAGCACACGCCTCTCTGTCCTTCCCCTTGCCCGTGCCTCAAACACAACCTCAGGAGGCAGAGGTGATCTAGGGAGGCAACTTGGATGCCCAACTGGAGCAGCATTTTTCCTGCTGTGTGCAGAGAGGGTGATTTTTCCATCTGCCTCTGCTTTCCGAAGGAGTCGGGGAGATTTATGAGCTCTGAAACTCAGGTCTTGTACATCCTTAGGGTTATCCCAGAGGGAAGACTTTGGATGTAAAAGACCTAATCGACACCTGAGTTTTGCAAATGTTTGCTTGAGCAGGTTCTTATCTCTAGTAACAGGTTTTTGGAAACAAGAAGGCAAAGTTTTACTCTGGGCTAAAAGAGAACCAAGTCAGAATGCTCCTGAACTTCAGGAAGTCTGAAATTCAAATCCACACTTGGATCCTGGGCCAGTCTCCTAATTTCCATTTCAGAAGTGGAAATACCCTGCAGTAGACTGAGCCAGGAGTAAGTGGCCAGACCTTGTGTCTTAACAGCAAGTTGTGAGCAGACAGATAGAAAGAAGAATCACAAAGTGTAAGATGGAGAATCTCTGACCGTTTTATCTTTAACCACAAGCAATTTTAAAGCTCACTAATGATGCTGATTGTACGTGCAGGGAGGAGGATCCAGGCTGGGGCACAATTTCCAGGGAATGAGGGTTTAGGAGAACTCATTTCCCTGCCCCACCAAGGCCAGAGAAAAGAAGACAGACTCTGTGGACATGATTTTCTCATTAAAGGCCTGAAAATAAATTCCAAACTCATTTGGGAAGGTATCTAAGTGTGCTGACTTATTCGAACCTCGTGATAGCATTTCCATGCCCTTCTGGGTAAGAACACAGGACAATTATTATCCCTGCAAGTGCTTTGAAACTCTCAAAATGCCTGAGGTGCCTTACAGAGATCACAGATATGCTATAAAATATAAAGGGGCTGTGGCTGTCTGTTATTTTTTAATGGAGGGGGACGATAGGTGTGGGTGGGAACGTAGAGAGGCAAGAGAAAGGTTAGAGGAAATGTGGGGTTTTTTTGTGTGGAATTCATGGGACTTGGCAGGGAAATGCTCTCATGTAGAGAAGAAATTGCAGGAAGACAGTCTATGTGGAGAGAAAGGGTTTTGTAGTGGACTGGATGGAAATCAGCCTCTTCCTGGGGTTCAGCTTCGGCAGCACCAGCAGAAAGGAAACTTCCACAGGTGGAAACAACCTGCAAACAAGGAGATCGGGGTGGGGGCAAGAAAAGAACCTCCCAGATGGATAAATCGTCCAGGACAGGGGTTTTCAAGTGCAGCCTGCAGGGTGCTCGAGGCTTGACAAGCCTCTACGTGCAGCCTGTCAGGGGATTGTTTTAAACCATTAACTGGGGTATTTATTGCACTGGGGACGAAGGATACGTGACCTGAGTCTGGCAGCCCCCTGTTGGAGAGGGAGCCTGTGAGCAGGGCTAATCCTGTAGGAGGGCTTTCCCTAGCAAGATCTTGCTACAGCTTTCTCTAGGTGTGAAGAAGGGCAGTTTGAATTTTTTCATCACCTTCTGTCGGTTTTAATCAGTTTTCTGAACTCCTATCTCTGTTTCTCACTGCATCTGTCCCAGGTAACCTGCCACAAAGCAGCTGGAATAGTCAGAAACTACCCTGCATCCTCTTTATCATGGTTAGGGAAAAACAAGCTCAGCCCTGCATCTGTGTGGAAATACGAACAAGCAGGAAAAGTCTGGCTGCAGAGCCCCTCCAGCCCTCAGGGCTGTGTAAAATGGGTCACTGGAAGTGTGTAAGCAGAATGAAAGGAGAGAGGAGAGCCTGTTAATCCTGGATTTTTTGGCTCCTTGGGCACAAATTTAATGTTAAGCTACTTTCTGACTTGAGGGATTGGCACGTGCTAAAAAGCTTTGCTGCAAAGTGGGGAGAGAGCAGCAGGACACGAACGGCAGGGAACTCCTGTGCCTGTGCAAGCAGCAGTGATTTGGTGATTTTACTAAGACATGGCAGAAGCCTTTAGGAAAGGACTCAGAGGGTAAAATGTCATTAATTTCTCTTCTTCCCATCTCCCCCTGCTGCCCATCACGAGGCAGCTGAGGAAGGCACCCAAACAAGCTGCCCCCTCACTCAGCCTTCCCAGGTGGGAATGCTTTACAGGGAATTGGGTATTTCCTAGCTGAGCCCAGGTGTAGAGACTCCCTTGCAGCTTCCTGCTCATGGTAGCAGAGCCAGTGCCACGTCTCTCAGCAGACTGTGAAGCACAGTTTGGCTGCAGAGGTGACAGAGCTCTTGCTTCACTGCTCCTCCAGCAGTCAGACTCCCATATGTAAGTACACAAAGCTTTTCCAGTTGTTTTACTAGTAGTTTATGCTGGTGGTTCCTATGGAACTGGAACAGGAACTTGTTTGCTCACAGGAATATGCCTTGTCCTCACCTTCTTTCAGATGCAAGTAGAGGTCTCTACACAGTGGGGAGCCTTTCTCTGGTTTAGGTGTTGTCATAATACCTGGTGTCAGTGCAACTTGTCTTGGAAGCAGTTGAGTTGAAATTTACTCCTTGTTAGAGAGTTCTGTGCCAACACAGCACTTTTCTAAGTGGTTGAAGAGATGGTCTTAAGGGAAGAGCCTGTTTTCTCTAATGGAGTTGAAATGGGGAGAGCAGCTGTTACCCTGTTGTGAACCTGCAGCAACAGCCTTTTGGGTTGCTTGTGCCTTGTTTCTTCTGGGTTGTTCTTTTTGGGGAGATGGGTATGATTTTGCTTGTTTGTGCTTTCTGGAGAGAGGAGCATGATTATGTTTACCTGACCAGTCTTGTCATGTTGAAAGTAGAGGAATAAGGAGAGAATGAGTGCAGGAAGGAGCAGAGTCAGGACTCTACTTTTTCCACACAAAGCTTTCCCATCGTGTCTTTCAACCAGCCTGTCTTCCTCAGTGAAAACACTGTTTACAGAACACAGGTTTGGGGTTAGGACAGTGTTTTTATTTCTATTTTAAGTACTTGTAAGTTGAAGTTGGTGGCTGCCCCATCCCTGGGAGTGTCCAAGGCCAGCTTGGACGGGGCTTGGAACAACTTGGTCTATTGCAAGGTGTCCCTGCCCATGGCAGGGGGTGGGACTGGATGAGCTTTAAGGTCCCTTACCAACCCAAACCACTCTGTGATTCAGTGTGCAAATGGCTGCTGTGGGGCTTCTGTTGTGACCCTGAGATGCAGGAACTTACTGTGTGTGGTTACGTGCACCTCCAAAGAAGGTTTTTTCCGTAGGTGTGGTAGAAACGTGGGCTCCCTGCCAGCGGGTTAGTCTGGGGTTAGGCAGGACGGTGACTAACCTTAGGAGAGGCTGGGGAGGGAGGGGGTGAGTGTGCTGCTGTTTATGCAAACACCCTGATAGCTCGAGCAATTCAGAAAATAGCTCAGAAACTGAGGAAATATCAGCTGGGTAGGGCAAATAGCTGCGGCATTACCTGTGAGGAGGTGAGAGGTGGGGAGGTGACACAGAGGTGTGACTGGACTTGGGACACGGCTGCCTCACCTTGGAGCTGTGTGAGAGATGGGATAGGAACTGTGTGACCTCCTGCACATCATCAGGTATCCTGAGGCATCAGAGGCAGGATGCAGCAGCTTTCCTCTCCTTGCCTGAAGCAGGGCAGGCACAATCCTGGGGCCGATACAGTCGGAGTAGCAAAAATACTTTGATGGCATTTAGCACTGTGACCTTTAAACACTTCCACAGGCTGATTCAACAGCACAGAAAACACTGTGGGTGAGGCAGGGCTCGATGAAAATGTGCTGTGAATCACGTTCTTGTGTTGCTGTCAGTCTCTCAGTCCCATGCATGCGAGTTTGGGGCAGATAAACATTTGTTTTCTTTAGCATGACAAAGCCATCTGGGGAGGGTCCCTTGCAGTTGCCTCCCAACGCTGGGTGAGTGTTGAAGCAGTGGGGTGGACTTAAAGCATTAGTTTGTGTTGGCTGATATTTCCCAAGTATTGAAAACCCCAGTTTCTGAAGATGTTTGGCATGGAAATGCATCTTATCCACACTCCCTGCAAAGCTGGGGAGTAGCTCTCCCGGGAGCAGCTGAATGCCCTCCAGTCCCATGGGGTGGCTTTCCCAGTATCACTCCCCTCCAGCTGGAATGATAACCAGCTGTACCAGACAGGAAAAGCCAGGCTCGGACATAACCAGCCTGTCTGACAGTTATACCAGTCCCCAGGGCTGGATGCTTCCTGGGGAACAGTTTGCCCAAACCCTGGAGAAAATGCTGCCCCATTTCCACAGCCTTTCCCTCCTTCACCTTTCCTCTCTGGAATTGTGACACTGCAGGCTGCCCCCGAGTTGCCTTTCAGCAAATAAGCATCCAACGGTGTCCTGGGGGAAGCATCTCTGTGGGATGCAAAACTCCCTTACAAGCAGAAACCCAGGAGAAACTAGGGAAGATGTTTGCCTTGAGCTCCCTTAAACTTGGATCCCACCATGGCTCCTCTTTGGGATTCAAGAGATCCCAAATGTGTGCTCTCCCAGGAACACCGTGAGATCGCAGGAGTGATGGAGGCAGGCAGCCTGCTCCCCAGTTCTCCAGCTGCTCCCAGAGGGAAGCCCCAGCCGTTTTTTTTTCTGACTGGCATGCTGGCTTCCCGTGACACTAACAGCTTCCAGCTGCTTCCAGGTGTGCAGCTTGAACAGTAAGGCTCCTGTCTCAGTTTAAGATTACTTAACCTCCCAGCTTTCTAGCTGGGAATAGAGCCAGGGGACACATGCTAAAAAGGCATTGCCTCTTCATGCCTCTGGCAATCTCTGGAGTTGGAAAAACGGGCGTGGTGCTGGCTTCATCCAGTCCCCCAGCCGTGCAGGAGAAAGAAGGCATCTCCCTCTCCTCCTCCTCCTCATTTTTCAGGGTGATCTGCGTGGCATCTTCCTCCATCCTCCCTCAGACGAAGGTCCCTTTACATTGCTGCAGGGGCTGCAGGGTCTAACCTGCATTTCTAGATTTCCAGGATGCCTCCGTGCCTCTCCCCACCCAAAAACCTCCCCTGAACTCTGCTTTGCTGCAGAACATCAAGACGAGCCAGTTCTGCTGCTACTCTTGCCTGGGAATTGAGCAAAGAGCACCAACCTGTGCGTTTTGGGAGAGGAGGAAGCCCTACTTTCATCTCATCTCCTGCCTTCCCTTCCCTTTCCTTCCCCAGGTCTGAATTTCCCCTGTTCATTCCCACCCCAACACGCAGCCGCTTGGTCCTTCTTGGCTGCATCCCACCTCCACGGCCGTTCCTTGGGCACCCCACCCTCTGTGTACGGTGGTGCAAAGCCGTGAGCAGAAATGACAGGCTGGGGGGAAAACCTCGAAGCTGGTGGTTCAGAAATACTTCTGGAAGCCGCCTTTTCAGGGACACCCCCCCCCCACACACACACACCTTTGTGATGAGAGCAGACACGTGTAACACCTGCAAGGATTTACCTTTTTTTCTCTGCACTGACTCACCGCGGATCGTGATCCTTTACCGACCAACTGGACACTTGGGCAGATCCCGGGCCGTCTGGAAGTCTCCTTTCCCGCCCCGTTTTCCCTTGCTCGGCTGCCGTCAGCAACGCTGGTGTCTGCTGCTCTCTAGTGGCCTGCGCTCCGAGCTGCACTCGCTGGGTCAACTTTCTTGTTGCTCACCCCTGAAAAATCAGTCTGTTAGGTAAAAAAGGCTTTCCCCCCCTTTTCCATTTCAGTGGATCAGCAGCGGTGGGGAGCTTCGGGTTTGGGATGGAGAACTTTTCTCGCACGACAAAACCTCAAGCCAGGAGATGCTCTAGTGAGTGTCTGTGAGGGGCTGGCAGGGTGGGGGTACGGAAGGGAGGGGAGGGGAGATGCCCGAAATGCTGCAGGGACATTCTGAATCCAGCCCCTGGCTGTGCACTGCGGCAGATTTGACTCTAATTTAGGCCTTATTAGTTTCCAGGGCGTGCGTCGTGAGCGACAAGCGAGATAAAAGCTGAGGAAAGATCAAAGCAGATTTCATGGGTTTTATGGCTTTGTGCTTCTTGGTTTCACTTTCCCGTGAAGCCTTTCTTCTCTCTCTGAGCGCTGCCCTTTCATCTCCCTCCCCATTTCCACCCGGCAGGCCAGAGCTTGCCGACCTTCCATCATGAAGCATGACTTGTGTGCTTGACCCGCCTTCCTTTCATACCCCCCAAACGTGAACTGGGTTATTTCAGCCCAAGACAGCTCCTTTCAGTATCAATTCCTGCTGAGACTTCTGTCCTTAGCAGAAGCTGGGCTCAGGTTTCTCGGTCTGCTTTGAGAGCATCTCCGGGCACAAGGCTCTGGTGCCCAAAGTGCTGATTCAAGGGGTGCTGGGTTCAAGAGGAAAGCTTGAGAGGGGGCTTTCCAAGGGGTGGGAGGGCTGCTCATTTCCCCAGAAGACATTAGTATTGCAGCTTCCTTCTCAGTGCAGACCTGGATTTCCCCTCCTTACCACGTGCACTTCTACTCGCTGCTGGAGAACAGTCGCTCTTGGCTTGGGGCTTTTCTAAGTGCAGCTACTCCTGTGGTGGCTTGTGGGTGAAATGTGGGGAAAGCATCTTCCCCGAGGGAAAAACAAGTGGGGAGGCACCTGGCAAAAAGAGGATAAGGAAAGGCCTTGAAGCATTAAGTGGACATGAGCGGAAAAAAATGACTCTGGGTTATCCTGCAAGCCAAGTAATGTGGAGACAGCTTAATTATGGGCTCAACTAAAGTGGAAACCACTAATAACTGGAAAAACAGAAAATGTTTAACCAAACTTGTAGCTGCATTTATCAAGATGTCAGACTCCAAGGAGAAGGGGAGGAAACTGCCGTAACACCCCTGGGAGATTGGTGCTGGGACTTTTGGGAAGTGTTTGCCTAAATAGGTTGCTCAAATAGGATATAATTTGGCTCCAGAAATCAGAACATGCCTTCAGGAGGCTGCTCCCTCTGGAGCGTGGAGGGGAGATGAACCTGTGGGCCATCCCTGTTGTATTTGTGGCACTCTGGGTATCTCTTTGGTCCTTGTCATGCACCGAGAGGTCTGACTGTGAAAGCTCATGTGACTTCTTCCATATCCTGGTAGTTCCAGGGTCTAATTCCTTTTTCCAGTCGCGGGCTTGCTGCATCCTCTTGGTATTCCAGGGAAAGGTGCTGCTGGGGGTTGGGGGTGGCAACTTCCCATCTTGTGAAGCAAGATCTAGCTGGAGGAGTTTGCAGGAGCGTGTTAAGCCATTGTGAGTAGACCTGGATGGCTTCTTGACTACCCTGAGAAGGAAGTGCTAAAAGCCGGAGCCCTTCCACCCGGCTGCCGGAGACGCAGAGAACTCCAGGTTGAAGTGGCTCTGACTGTGCAGAGAGAGCAGCAAGGCCCTGTCAACAGGCACCGCTGGCTCACAGTGTCATTGGCTCCCTCCTGTCGCAGCCCGACTCCGTGTCCCTCATCATCCCGTTGCTCCCATGGCAAGGGGTTGAGCCGTCGCCGTCACCGCGATGCAAATCTCCAACGGCGCCCGGGCGCTCTGCGGCACCTGCGGCGTCTAGACCGGTTCCTGCGCCCACATGCAAATGTGTGGGAAGGGAACCAGGGCCCACGGCCTCGGTGGCACTTTCTGGGAAAGCCCTCGGGTCTCCCTCCTGCCTCGCCTCATCCGTGCCAGGCGGCACGGTGCTTTCGGCTCTCCCGGTGCGCCCCGGAGGGATAACGCCGCTCCTCGGCTCGGCGTTTCGGATTGACTCGGGTCAGAAACAGAGCGAGAGCTCGGCAGGGCTCTGGGGCACTGGGGTGCTCCCCACGGTGCTTTTCTGGTGCAAGTTGGCACAGCAGTCCGGGGCTTTTCTCCTGGGCTCGCTCGGTGCCATTTGCATCTCCGGGGTGGGTGGCTGGGATGTCCCAAAAACTGCCCCTGCTCCAGGGCTCATGCTGACGTGCTGCTCAACACCTACTGCGGCTGTCTGTGCCGCGGAAAGCTGCTCCACACAGGTCCTATGGCTCGGGATTGACTGGGGAGGCAGGAATGTCACATTCACGGTTCTCAAAATTATCCTTAGTTCCTCTGGTTCCTGCTCGGAGCCTTTCTCCTTCTGCCTTATCCCGTCTCTTTCAAAAGCTCCCTCGTACCGTATTCCCTGTGTCTGGCCCTCAAGCAGACCCCAAATGGTTTTAAAAACGCCCGTAGCAGGTTTCTCACCTGCTTGCAGAGGTGTCACTGCTCTGCTGTCACCAAAAATGAGCCCAAACTGAGATTTTTGTCCCCACGCTGCATCACCAGCAAGTCTGTTCGCCTTGGCTTGAAGACAGTAAGTGACAGTAAGCTCTACAGGTCGCTCAACCAACCTAATTTTGGACTGATTTCGTTAGGTTTTGGCTTATTCTGGTGCTCTCACACTGAGGCTGAAATAGGTGTGGGTTTCAGGTTTCGGTAGGAGGCATCTTTATCTCTGAAGCAGGTACAGGACCACAAACCGCAGCAGTGAAGATTCACTGCGGTTGGGGTTTTTGGGGGGGAAATTTAAAACACAAAAACCCCATAGTTTTGTTTTTTTTTTTTTCTCCTGCAAGGAGCCCTGGGTGAAGGGAGGAGCGGGCTGAAAAATTTTGGCTGTGATTTAGGTGCCGGGGGAAGGATTCAGGAGGTGTAAAAAATTTGATAAAAAATGACTGAAATAAAAGTCTTGCCTGCAAAGGCGCAGCTGCTGCAGAAAATAGAGAAGCTGTGAGGATGTTTTGTACATGTTTCAGTTGGTTCTGGCCTGGATGAGGCCACAGATCGATATGTGAGGGCCCCTCTTCCGAATTCCTGACATCTAGGAAGCGGTTAACTTAAATATAGCGGCAGGTCAGATCCTCACCCCCCTTCTCCCTTTTCAAAACTCCCACTGGTGCGCAGGAACATGGGGCACTGCAGCGACTGTGGCTTTTCCTTCCTGACAGAGCACCACAGTGCCCCTCAACTGCCCGTGGGCTGATTCAGAAACCCCGGCGTGGCAGCCAAGTCCTCCTTTCTCGCCGCCTCCACGTTGATTCCGCCTTTCCTGCCTAGAAAGATTTGGGGAGGTCTTTTGTGCTTCCGTAGCAGTTTGTGTAGGTGACTGGTCATCTCTCCCGGTGAATCGCTGCCTTCCCCACCGTTTTTTTTCCGAGAGAACCCTTCCACAACCCGGCAAAACCAGTCCTAGGTTGAGCTTCTAATAACTCTCCGCAAGGAAATTTAAATCTGAAAGGACTGAACAAAAAGCAGTTTTAAGGCCATGTCCTTTTTTACTGCTGTGACAGCAAGGTGCTTGTTCCTTCTGTAGGACTTGGGGAATAGCCCATGGAAGTTTTCCCTGGCCTCTCCATGACCCTGGTGTACAGGGAGTTAAACTCAGTCGTCTCTTTTTGACCTTGATCTCTTGAACAAGGTCTTCACAAGACTTTTGGACTTAGAGGAAAAACCAGGTTTTCAGAGAGAGATGAGTAGCTTGAGTGGAAGACTCTTCTTTTTTTTTTTTTTTAATGTACCATTTTGTTACTATATAAAATGCTGATGCAATTTGAAAGCTCCAAATTACAACATTATCACACGAACCACATCGCTTTTCTTGTGCCCTCTTCCTTCCTCCTCGCCTGTCCCCCTTCCCCTTTGGCTTCCTGGCTGGTGACTTTGCAGACTTTATTCAGGGCAGCCCCTGTCCCATTGACATCCACGGACATGGGATGCTGCTGCGGCCACCCTGGGTGTGTTACTAGTCCAGCCAAGCATGAGATCTGAAGGGTCTGAGTAGAAACAGAGCAGAGATCTTGATTATTTTTCCACGGCGAGGCGTTTTTGCTGATGAAAGAGGCAGCAAAAATAGCGTGGGGGAAATACAGCCCTAAGAAAGAAATATGTAAATGTCTGAGTGCATTAAACCCCCTCTGCTCAGCCAGGGCTGGCGCTCTGGTTTTGTGCTGGGCTTTTTTGTGTGGTTGAGGGGTAAATGCTCAAGGGAGTGAAGGGTGATATGAGCACAGACCCAACAGAAACAGGGTGTGGGGAATCCAAATCTGCGCCTCGTCCCAGTGGCAGGTCTCGATCAATAATATTGTCAATTCAGCCCCCGAGGCGGCTGTGGGAGCAGCCGAGAAATGATGTCACCCCTCTCCATGCTCTGCTGGCTGGCTGTTGACTGCTCAAGTGTGAACCTTGTGCCTGAGTCGGCGTGTGACCCTCCCGAATAAATAGGGGTGTTTGTGCGCCCGGCTCCTCAGAGCGTCCCCGGGGCCGATCCTGCCGCGAGGATGCGAGTGCTGGCTGGGACAGGGATGGGAGTCCCCGTGCTCCCCTGGCTGCTGCTGCTGCTGCTGCTGATGTCCCACTCAGCCCACGCAGGTGAGCTCCGGGTGGCTTTGCTGTCAACTCCCTGCTGTGGGTGGGCATCACCTGCATCCAGGGACTGGAGGAGACTGGGATCTTCCTGCCTGTTTAGCTGAGGGAAAAAGTGTGGCCGTCCTTTGCCAGGGTCTGGTTCAGCTTTCAGGAGCTGTGTGGGAGCAGGGAACTGAGGCAGAGGCACGGCTTCTTACTGTGGTCCCTGCAGTGCTGTCGGTGAAAACATGGAAAGGGAAACTTCCTTTGGCTCTGGGAGCTGCTGCATCTCTTAACAGCGCGGTTTGTGTCTGTAAGTTGCCCCCTTCTCTCTCTCCCAGCCATCCTGGAGGTGAACGGGAACCTGAGCTGTAGGTGTGCCAAGACAACCTCGGACTACATCAGTCCCAAGAAATATGAGAGCATTGAGATAAGGCCCGTGGGCAGCACCTGCAGGCGCACGGAGATCATGTAAGTGCTGTGCTTCTGCCGCCATCCTGCTTCCACACTGCCTTGCTGGAAACCTTTCCAAAACTGCTGCTGCCTTGCTCCCTGAGAAATATGAGGTGTGGAAATGCACCCCAGGGGAACCTGCTACAGGACCCCAAGGAATGTTTCCAGCCAGGGAAAGTGTGATTTCCTCATGCTGGTGCTTAGCAGGGAGCGTGCTGGAGAGGGGGTTGTTTGCAGCTTGGAGGGAGCACATCTTTAAACGCTGGGCCATAACTAATTTTCCCAGAATTCCTTAACTGCTCAGCATTGATACATTTGTAAATCTCCAGAAAAAAACTGTGTTTGAACCATGCTCTGGTCTTCAAGTCTTTGCTCCACACGGCAATGTGTTGCATTTTCCTTGTTCCTAGCCATCCCGTGGCTTCCTCTGTCTCTGGCTGCTTTCTCTGGCACTGTGAGCAAAAGCTGACTCTTGCCTATCAGCTCTGCCTTTGGAGGGGACAGGAATGCTCAGGAGCTCTCCTTGCGTTTCAGAATTAAATTAAGAGCTGCAGGGAAGGTGTGTGTGAATCCTGAAGCCCCTTGGGTAAAGAAGCTGCTGAAGCGTATCGCTAGCACGTGAGTTGGTTTGGTGGAAACCCCTTTGGCTCAGGTGGCCTTGGACAGCATTCCAGCACATCTGCCCTCCCGAGAAGGGCTTGTGGATCTGGGGGGCTCTGGGGGGGCTGCTGGTGGCCAAGGGACTCGCTCCCAAGGCAGTGAGGGGCAACTCTTTGCTGTGCAAGTTCCACACGACCCAGGGTCATGCTTTCCCTGGCTTATATGCACAGTGCTGCATCTCCAAAAACATTTTAGAGGAAAAAAAAAGGTGGGGAGCAATGGCAGGAGCAGGGTTGGCTCATTGCAGGTGCAGCAGCGCATCGGTGCTGGGCTGGGAAACTGCCCCACTCCGTGCCCGTGCCGGGTTTGTGGCTGTCCCAGCGAGTGATTCCCACCCTGGGGAAATGGCAGTGACTTCCTTTGCTTGGGGGCAGGAGCTTCCTCCCCCCAGGACCCGCTTTTCTCGGCATTCACACATTTCTCCTCCTTCTGCTTTTCGCAGGAAGAAAAAATAAGTTTCCTGCTAAGGAAGTTGATGCCCAGAGCCCCGAGACGGGCTGGTGGACGATGCCCGGGTGTGCAGACCTGGCTGCTCCTCACTCTGCCCTCGCTTCCCCCCCCTCCTGAAACACTGGCAGTGCCTGTAGGGAGGGTGGCCCACTGCTGGCCCCAGCCCCACGGTGGGTTTTGTGGGGGTGTTTCCCCCTGCGTTTGGTCCCCGGATCGGTGTGAACCTGAATCCTTCATTTATTTACTAGCCCGTGGACTGCGAAGCCGTTCTCTGTGAGGGGCTGCTCCTGCTTCTTTAGGAATGACTTTGTGACTCTTTCTGTGCAAAGTGCTCAGTGACAGAGTGTGTGGCTGGGGTTTGTGTGGCACAGCATGGCGTGTCCTGTCCCGAGAGCTCAAGTCCAATAAAATTCAGGATTTTTTCCTGCTGTTGTATTTCCCTGGATCTCCTAGCTTTGAAGTAATACAGGACATAGAATCATAGGACAGTTTGGGTTGGAAGGCACCTTAAAGCTCATCTCGTTCCATCCCCCTGCCATGGGCAGGGACACCTTCCACTATCCCAGGTTGCTCCAAGCCCCGTCCAGCCTGGCCTTGGACACTTCCAGGGATGGGGCAGCCACAGCTTCTCTGGGCAACCTGTGCCAGGGCCTCCCCACCCTCCCAGGGAAGACCTTCTTCCCAAAATCCCATCTAACCCTGCCCTCTACCAGTGTAAAGCTATTCCCCCTTGTCGAGGGTCCTTCCCATCCTAACCTGTTGTTTCCCTGAGTCCTGATTGGAGGCCACGATGTTCCTGGCAGGGAGCTGGATCCAGCCAATGCATCCCACATCCAAGTGCTGGTGTTTGCGACGGGGCTGGGGTTTGCAGGCGGCTGTAAGGCTTTAAAAATCAATCCAGGCCGAAAGGGAATGGGTGTGAGGTCACATGGCAGAGTTCTGGGGGCAAAGACCAAAAGCAAATGTCACCAGAGCTCTGCTGGTCCGCGCCTTGTGGGGGGACGACGTGGCTGTAGGAGAAAATAGTAATATCAGGACAGATATTACTGTAATAATAGTAATGCAGGACAGAGAAACCTCTGGGCTCGTGGGGCTGTGTGGGCTAAGAACAAACTTGGGGGAAACAACTGATCTCTTCACAAGACCCGGCATTCTAGGAAGGGGGAAAACGGAACCAGTTTCGGGAAGCCTGGCCCCCTGCCAAGCCCCGAGCCGCGTTTGACCGGCAGCACTCACTGCAAGCTCAGCGAGCTCCGTCAGCACAGAGCGGGACGGGAGAAAACCACCCCGACCCCGGGGCCGCCCGTGCCGCCTCACTTCTCCTATTTTCCGGCTCAAATAGGGGGATGCTGCCGGTGCCGGGGTGGGGCCGGCATGGCTGCGTGGGCGGCCCTGCTGCTGGGGGTGCTGCTGGCGACCCACCGCCCCGGGGACGCAGGTGAGGCTCCCCTCGGCCGGGCTTGGGGGGGGGATGAGGCTTTCGGGGGTGTTATCCTGCCGCCTCCGGGGTTTAAAGCGGGTGATCCCGGTGAGATGTGGGAGCACACGCATTGCACAGGAAGGGTTTTGGGGACGGCAGTGGGATTTTGGGTGATGGGTGGGCCGCGGCTGCGTGTCCCTCCAGCTCTCCTGGAAGCCAATGGCAACCTGAGCTGCCGCTGCCGCAAAACCACCAGAGCCTTCATCCCCCCGGCGAAATACGACAGCATCGAGGTCCGGCCCGTGGGGAGCAGCTGCCGGCGCCTCGAGGTGGTGTAAGTGTGTGCCGGGGGTTACGAGCCTCCCACTCCCCCCCCACATTCCCTGAATTACTTCAGTGTCATGCTTATTTTTATGAGAAGGGGGGGGGGGTTCGGCGGCTCAAAACCCCTCCACTGCAGGAGGGGGAAGTGACGGTGCTGAAAGCCTGTGTGTTTTCTAGGATTAAGCTAAAATCCCTGGAGAAGGTCTGCGTGGATCCCGATACCCCTTGGGTGAAGAAACTCTTGCAGGACCTCCCTCACCTGTAAGACCTCCCCTCCGCTCCCCCTGAGCACACAGGGCTCCTGGCAGGACCAGGGGCATCCCATGGGGACCTGTCTTCACACGTTCCTCCCCTCTTCTGCTTTTGGCAGGAGGAAGAAGGAGCGTCCCCGCTGAGGAAGCTGCCACCGGAGGGACGGCCAGATGTGCTGGGCCCAGAACTGGCCCCCCTCCCCATCCTGCTGCCACTTTACCCCAGTCCCAGCAGGAGCATCCTCCCGCCTGATCCCCTGAGACCCTTTTCCCTTGGCATTTTATTCCTTTAAACCCTTGACCATGCCAGTCCCTGCCTCCCTCCCCTCCCACCCCGCGGCCATGCGCTGGGTGTCCTTTTTGAGCGCAAGCCAACAGGTCCAATAAAGGTGGCAGCCTGAGGTTACCGTCCCTTGCATCCCTTCCTGTGGCATTCTGGGGGCTCAGGGGGCAGCAGGGGCGTGGGGGCACCAGCCTTTCCCCCAAAACATGGGGCGAGCAGGAGGTTTTAGGAGGCGGCCATGGCGGTTTCCGCCTTTTTCGCGGGCCACGTGCGATGGGGGGGAAGCGAAGGCAGGGAAGTTGAAGCGTGGGGGCATCTCCTTTTTCCTCCCTCTCAGGCCCTTCCCAGCCTGTGAAATCCCCTCAGGGCTGGCTATAAGGCAGCCCCTGCGTTGGCTCTGGGCGGGTAGCAAGGATGAGGCTGCTCCTGGCAGTGCTGGCCCTGCTCCTGCTCCTGAGCAACTTGGTGCCTGGGGGCAGTGAGTGGCTTTGGGGTGTCCGTGTCCCTCTCCAAATACCTGGATAGTGGCACTGGGTGTCCCAGATGGGGCTGAGTGTGGGCTCTGCTAAGCTTTCAGATTTGTTTCTTGCCTGTCTTTGAGCTTATCTTTCAAATTTGTCTCTCGCCTGCCTTTGAGCTTGAGTTTATCTTTTAAATCCTGTGGCTAAACTGGAGGGGGATGCCTGGGACTGGGGGATTTGTTTCATGGGTTTAAGTTGCTTCTCTTCCAGACCCCTGTGAAACATGAGTGCTTGGTGGGTGGGCAGTGGGTTTAATTCATAAAGTATTGGTTAAGTTTTCAACCCCTGCTGCTAAACCCCCTGCACGCACAGGAAAAGAGGCTGTGCTGGGAGGGATTAGCCTTGCTGCAAACCCCAATAACACCAGCCTGTCCCTGCAAGTGGCCCCACGAGTGTCTGGGATGGGATGGGATGGGATAATGGGGAGTGGGATGTCCCCCCCATCTGCCTCCCCTTCGGGGGGCTGAGATCTGGTGTGGGCTGCTCTGGGGCGCAGGTCTGTCGCTGGAGAGCCTGCTGACCAACATGAGGTGCAAGTGCATCAAATCGACCGCCCAGGTTATCAACTTGGGACTGATCCTCACCATCGATGTCACGCCGCCTGGTCTGCACTGCCGGAGGAAGGAGATCATGTAAGTGGAAAGTCTGGGAAGCAATTCCTGCAAGTTGTGGGTGCATGTGTCCTCTCTGAAGCTCCCAAGTGTCGGGGTGACTCTTGCAAGGCGCAGGGCCGCCGCTGCCTGTTTTAAAGGGGGTTCCCCCCCGTGTGGCTCTTTTGGGTCAAATCCAAAAATCCCATCTCCCTGCTGTCCGGGGTGTGCCCATATCCGTGCTGGGGAGTTTTCTCTGTCGGTTGGAAAAGCTTTGGGGAAGGGGCGTGCGAAGGGGCTGAGGGGGTTTTGTGGCCTTTCAGCCTCACCCTGAAGAAAAACAAGAGGGTGTGCGTGGCCCCCGAGGCGCCCTGGATCCAGCTGCTCGTCCACAGGCTGACGCAGAGGTACGCGGCACAAAGCGGCATCTCCAACGCCCTGGCGGGGCGATGCCTGCCTCCTCACCCCTTCCTTCTTTCCGTTTCTTCCCTCCCACCAAACACGCAGGAATGCCGCCAGGAGGGCAGCGGCGGCGCGGCCGCGGCGGGAGGCTCGGCGGCGGCCGTGCCCTTCCCCTCACGGCTCCCGCGCTCCGGCCGCGCCGCCGTCCCCATCCACGCCACCAGCCCTGAGGCGCTGAATTCCCGCTGGGACGGCAGCGACGCGACCGCTCCGCGCTGAGACACGCCGGGTGTCGCGGCACAACGCTGGCGCTTGCCCTGCTCCCGGGGTTTTGGCAGGGGCGGGAGCCTTTCCCTGCCTCCCGACCAAAAAAAAGGCTTTACCCCCCCCCAGGCAGCCGGCGTCTCCCTCCGCGTGGTGCGTGCCGCGATATTCCCGCAGGCTACCGCAGCCCAGCCTGGGCACCGTCAATAAATGATGAATGTGCTTCCCCCCATCAGCTGTGGCGGCTCTTTCTGCCCGGATTCGTGGAAAAATTGGGATTTTTGGGGTGGGCGGTTCGGGGTTTTGACGACCTCCCTTTCCCCGGCTGCCCGGAGGTTATGGAAAGGCTGGGCTGCTTAGCTCTGGCAGCACTGGGATTCTCTCCAGGCCAGGTCTGTGAGGGGAGCCTGGGTTTCTGCTGTCCCCACTCCATGGGAATTCATGGAATAAGCAACTTTCTCTGTTTTTTTTGCTCAGGTCTCAGTTGAAGGCTGTGGCTCTCGCATGTTTGGTGCTGAGGGCTGGTGTCAAACCCGGGGAGACCTATCCTTGTCCCTGTGTCAGGTGGGAACAGCACCCTCCGAGGGTCCCCCGGATAGGGACGGAGCCGGCAAGGCGCCACCACCTCCAGGGCAAGCAGCATTTCCCACCCCAGGGCACCCTCAATTTAAAGCAAAGCTGCTCTTTCCATGAAACAAGGCGTAAATCCCCTTAAAATCGTAGTGTAAGCATGTCCGGGGGTGACATTGCAGCTTCCCCCCTTCCATGGGCACTTCCATCTCTTCAGGGACGGGACCTCACGGGTGCAAAGGCAGCACACAAGAAAGAAATCTGACTAAAAAAAACCCCCAAGCTCCCAAAATAATTGCTGTGGGATGGCTTCCAAAGAGGATAAGCCCAAGCACTGGGATTACTCTCATCTTCCTCACTGTCACAGGGAGGGATTGCACCATACCTGGATCTAGAGCTTTATAATCTTCTCCTAAAATTGTTTCTAACCTAAAGTGATGCTTGGCAGAGAGGGTTAAGATGTAAGTGGTTCCCACCAGGTTCTCTTGGGGTTTGTGTCGTCTTGGAACACTGAAGGGAAGAGAGAGGGACGGAGGGAGGGTCTGTGACCAAACTTGTGTAATCTTATCAAAAAACTGCATGTACTTTGGGAAGACCCCCAGAAGAACATCCCACCTCCATGGTGACCAAGCAGGACAAGGACCTGCTGCTCTGTGATGCTGATTTTAGCTGAACCACCTCCTGCTGCTCCCATGTCCCAGCGTGCCAGGTAAGGATATCCTTGAGTCCTTACAAGTCTTTCCCTAAATCACCTTCTGAATTAACTCTGAATTTCCACACCACTTTCTCCCTGACCAAAACCAACCCCAGATTAGAAAAGGGATCTGAACTTTGGAGGCCTCAATTTCTCACTCACGATTTGTAGCCGACATCTCCCCAGCCTGGGTGTGGAAAGCTGGTCTCCGAAAGCCCAATATTTGGGATTAAGTGGGAGCTGCAGATGCTCACCACTTCTGTAGAGTGAAGCTTGAGAGGGCAAATGTGGATTTAGGAGTTGGGAAGGTGGGAGCCCATCAGCCCTCCTAGTGTTACCTGAATGCTGGAGATCACGGTGAAGCTGCCTTCTGGAAAGGGGAAGAGTCCAAGATTTTGGATTTCTAGTCCATAAAACACAAAACAGCTGGGACACTCGGGAAGGAAAGCTTGTCTGGGACCCCACTAGGCCATACCTGGAGAAGGAAAGGTGCTCTGAGACCTCACTGGGCCATCCCTGACTGCTCACACTTGTTCCCGCTCCTTAGAGTGAAAGAAGGAAACAAAAATATTCAGCTGCATTGTACAAAATTCTCTTTTTATATATATATATATATGTATATATTTACACACACAAAACCCCCATATGGAACAGATTTACCAGGCTGAGTTTTAAAAAGTTGCTTGTAGAAGGGTGTTGGATTTTGTTTTCTCTGCTTGCTTTAGGCAGTGCTGTCGCTTGGAAGTGGACACCAGGCACCGTGTTTTGGAAAGGAAGGAGCAGGGAAAGGCTTGGAGCCTTTTTTCCAGATACTGGCTGTGACATGCTGGGAATTGAGGAGTGCTGATGGAGAGAACAGCTGGGAAAAAAGCACCATCCCCTCACTGCTCCTGCTGGGAAGGGAAAACAGAAGGGAGCTGGACAGGAGAAAGGCAGGTAAACATGTGCATTGACTGAAACATAAACAAGATTTTTTTTTTTTTTTGTGCAATGTCTGTTAAAAAAAAACATTTCTGTGTTAAAAACCACACGGTGTGATGGGTGTTGGGAAGTGCATTTGGCAGCAGAGAAAATCCAATGGAACACCTTCCCGCAACGGAGTACTTCCACCTTTAGAAACCAAAGGAAAATCCAACTTGAGCAGCTCACGTTTGCCAGGGTTTGGGTTTTTTCCATCCCCATCCTCTCCCACTCTGATTATTACAAAACATTGGTGTTGGGTTTGTGTTTTTATTACTAAACTCCTCTGCAGTTCATAGACAACCATGGGTGACTTGGAAATTCCATTTTATACAAACAGCTCAAAAAAATACTGGGAGTGAAGTATGGTGGGAAACACTGCTCACGTTGGGAGTTACCGTGCGTGGAGGAACAGGTCAGTGCACACCTCCAGAGAAAAGCACCCCCCCCCTTCCCAAAAAAAAACATACAGCAGCTGGTTACGGAAAGGTAATGTCCACAGAATTAAGTTTTTCATGCTATTCTACTTTCCAGTACTCTCAAATCCATGTGCCATAGCCAGGTGGGGAAGGCTGAGGTATATTCAGAGACACCTGCACCCAGAGGAAAATCAATCTCTGTAAAGGGCTTTTTTTTTTTCTTTTTGGTTTTGGGGTTGTTGTTTTTTTTTTTGCACAAATCAGGTGCTGCACAGGGATTTTCCCCAGCTCCCATTGCTTCCAATTGATCACAGACCACTAATGATGCCTCCATTTTCTAGGCACTTCTTTTCCAAGGGAAAAGTTGTCGTTTTGTTGAACCCATTTTTGCATTCTGGCCCACTCCACCCCCTCCCCAACCTCCAACCAGAGTCAGGGAACAGTTTCTCCTCTAAGTCCAATTGGGGTCTTTTTTTTCCCCACTATGGATAATATCCACAACAAAGGAAATGTTTAATTAAAGAGAAACAGCCTGACTTGGCAGTTTTGCAAGACAGAAGATGGCTCCTTAGTATTTAAAACTAATTTCACAATTTAAATTGGACTTTTTTTCTTTTTAAAGCATACGAATGAGACATAAATATAGGCTTATCAATCTGCTTAAAAATTTCATTCACATCATGGAAAATGCTTTTCATTTATTAAAAATATCACATTTGGAGACTAGAAACAGTAAAGTGCATGAAAAGTTTCAAATAGAAATTCAAGAAAATCTTATAGCAGCAAAAAAGCAGAATAAAGAAAAACTTAAAAACACAGACACGACCTTTTCCTATCACTGTGCCTTTTTTTTTTTTTTTAAACATTAAGCAGCCAAACAGGTTTGTGTTTTGTTTTGTTTTGTTTTTTTTCAGAAAATTGCATCATGTTTAACGCCTCTTCAGGCCACAAGGTTTTGAACTGGCCACCCAGAGCATTAAAAGGAAGGAAAAAAGGATTTCCAACACATCCAAAGAGCATTAACAGTTGGGAAGGAACCAGCAGCTTTTTAATTCAACCCTGACCGACAACAGCTCCCAAATAAATTGGCATCAGGAGGATTTAGAGCTCGAATTTGATCACAGATATTTGGCTATCTTTGGTTTTCTGATAGTAGTGAGACGAGGGGCAGGGCCACGCCACCAATCGTTTATAGTCACGTATTAAGTGCTTCACTAATGTGCAAATTTTATGTTGGATGCAGAGTTCAGTCCCTGTTTTGGGTTCAAACAAACAGTATTTCTAATATTCTTCCTACAAAACAAGCATCTCTAGTTTTGCTTTGCTTTTGTCTGAAAAGGTTGGCTCATTTTGCCACGTTCTGGAAAAAAGCATTACCTTGAAATATGTTAAATGCCAAGTTATTAATCTCATTTGTCCGTTTAGAAGTGCAGCTTCCTACTGAAAAGAAAAAGCCAGTTTAAAATAAAATAAAAAAAAAAACAAAAAACCAAACAACCCAGAACAAAAAATTAAATTAAAAACCTGGAAAGGGGAATAATACTTTGGTTCCAGCCCTAGTGCCAAATGATACCAATATGCACCAAAATGTGCAAAAATCTCATATCAAACACATAAGGAAAAGGAGCTCGAAGCAGCAGCTTAAGGTTGGCCATACTTCACTCCTATATACTTGGATTTACAACTGTACAGGTCCGTGGGAACAGGTCCGTGCCCTTCCAGGGGCAGGGCGGCACTACCTCCGGCTCGGGAGGTGCACCCCGTTGACGAGAGGCAGGAGCGGAGGGTGGAGTTCCAGCTGGGTGAGCAGGGAGAAGTGGTCGGAGGGGATGTGGGGGTGTGGGCACCCAGTGATGTTGTTGTCCACCAGCCACTGAGGGTCCAAAGGCCCCAGGACTCCGAGCACGTTCATGTGGGTGTTGGAGTAGAAAATGTAGTCAATCACACCCTGCGGAGAGAGGGAGAGACACCGGCGTGAGAACGGGGACCGGCGAGAGGCACCGCCCTGGGTCTGAGGTAAGACATCCATTCCCATTAAACCACTGGCCACAGCCAGGCTGGAAAGCTCAAAAATTCCAGGAAACCATAAAGCTGCGAGCGGCAGGAACGGCACGAGTAGGAAGCGGCAACGAAGCGCTTACAGGGGCCGAGGGAAGGACACCCAAGGGTCAGGGAATTGGGACAGATCGCTGCTTACTTTGAAATCAAAAGTGTAATTGGTGTAAGGCATCAAGTTGTTCTCGTAGGCGCTCTTGAGCTGGAAGCCGTGCGTGATCCTGCCCTCGGAAGCTCCGTTCTTCCCGTTCCCGCTGAAGTTCATGAGACACTCGTTGTAACGCAGCTCCTTGAAGTCCTTGTGGTTGTCAGCCACTATGCCGTTGCTTAAGTATTCCACTACACCTGTTGGCAAGGGGATTTAGGGACACAGGACTCAGGGAATGTTGGCCTCAGAGTTAAAAACCAAAACACCACTAAGACATGTCAGGAGATTGGAAAAGATGTTAACTAGCAAAGCAAAGCCCTCTCCTCAGGAAGTTTTTATCAGGAACTCGCACGTTTCCTACTTGTTATTGCTGCTCCAGGCACGGGGATTTATTTAATGATTTATTTAAGATCTATTTGTGCTTTCCTACCCTTTTGTAGGTACCACCAGCTTTCCTGGAGCATAGAGCCGACTACAGAAAGCAGGTGACTCAACCAGAGGACTCACAGTCTCTCCATTCAGATTCCAAAGACAGCTGTTCCTAGGGGAGCTTTCATCTACACCTCCCCAGGGAAGTGGAAACCGCCCCGTCACCCTCAGAGGAAAACGAGGATTCAAACGCTCTAAAAAGGCAAGTTAAAAATGAAGGTGAGTGTTACCTGAATCAGGCAGGGAGTTGAGATCTGCACACAGCACCAGAGGGATGGAGTTCAGATCTGCTGTCGGGCTGCTGGGCCTGCTCGAGGCTTTCTCCAGGATGTTTTTCAGTTCCGAGACAAACATCATGGTCTGGATGAGTTTCACATCGGAGTATTCGGGGTCCCAGTGCATGTGGGCATTGGCCACGATGAGCAGCTGCTTGTCCACGTGAAGGGATTTCATACCTGGACAGACAGGTACAATTCTGGCAGTGAAGGGTTGCTCCCACCTGTTAATCCTCGGGGTGTAGCTACTCAGGGCTCAGTGTCAGACACGCCATCAGATGGATGTGTTTTCATTGCTCAAACCTGCTGATATGCCTGCAGAATGTACCCGGGTGCAAAACACTGTCGCTGTTTTTACTGTTTACCTGAGCTGCAAGGTGGGGCACAAAGTCCCAGGCAGCTCCTTCCAGGCCTGGAATTTAGCTGTTCTCTTCCTTCGAAGCCATCAAGCCCCAGCCACGCAGACAGAGCAGGGTGGCAATTTTATCTGTGTTGGAATTGTCTGCTGCATCTTGATCAAACTTAACGAAAATGTGACAGTCAGTCAATCAAGAGGCAGGAAAAGATACCTGATAATCTCCTTCTTCCACATCAGTATGTTGGCACTGACATCTGATTACTGGGGGAGGGTGGAAGGAGTCAATCAAGGGGAGAAAAAAGAGGGTTGAAAATAGAAGTTGAACATTATTGTCAACCACCGGTAAGAGCAAGTGTGTGTAAATACAGTGGCCTTGGGAAAGCTGAGTTGTTCAAGCAGAATTTAACAAAGTAAGGAGGGGCAAAAGGTTGGGAATGGTATTCTAGGAGATGGATTTACTAGAAATAACTCGTGCCTTTCCGTGGAACTGAATAACCCCTGGAAACACCACCACGGCCATACTCACTTGCTCCAAATAATTCCTTGTGCACCTCCAGCACCACGGCGACTCCGATGTTGTCCTTGGTCATCACTCTGTTCAACATGGCTTCCGAACCTTCCGAGTTGGCCATGGCCACCTGGTTGAACTCCACCGTGTGCTTCTGCACCAGCGTGAACCTGAGCCAACGCAGGGAACCACCTGTCAGCAGGGGTGACCCACAGCCCCCGTGGTGCCACCGTGTCTGTTCTCACAGCCCTCCCTCCGTCCCAAACCACTCCAGCTGTTTCTAGATGTGATCCGAAAGGTGTATTTTCGCTTCCAGAAACAGCGAAAACTCCCAAAGGGAGCTCAGGCTTTGGGAGACTTCATCCTAATCACTGAGAACTGTTCTGAGGTTTGAACTGTTTTTAAAAAGCTGCTCCTGCCCCTTACTTTTCAGTTTTGAAGAATATGGCGCAGCCATCCACATGCTTTTTCTCCTGCTCGGACATGATTTTGGCACGTGACTTCGGAGAAAAGAATCCGTCGTATCCCCGTTCCTTCAAGGCTGGCAGAAAAAGGGTGAAGTATTGCTCTGTTTCCACTTCCTGGAATTGAACACAAACACCTCGGGCTGAGAAGTGAAGGGGAACCCTTCCACGTGCCCGCCTTGGCTTGCGGTCAGGAGCTCCCACCGGAGCGAAGAGCTGCTGTTTGCACAAGCCGTGTCACTCCCTACACTGGGAGTGCTTCCTGCTGGGAACTCGTCTGCATCCCTGGACACCCTGGGATCCCTCCCAAAGGTGAAGTGACAGGTGTCTTTGGAATAGCAGGAGATTACACCTGGTATTTTTGACACTGGAATGCAGATACCGTCCTGGGTTAACACTTGGGAGAGGCTGACAGATGTCCGGGAGGGATTGATACTTCACCTGGGAGCCCTTCGGCACAGCGGTCTCTCACCGCTCTGGAACGAGACCTTCTCTTTGTGGTAACATTTGGGCTCCCAGAGGATTTCAGAGGTTGATCCCACAAGCACAGAGCTCATATTGGGAAGCCCTGGAATTTGGTATCCAGCAGGTGACTATGATGTTCTCAAGGGAACATTTAATTCTAATTTAATGAACATTTAATTCGTGTTTTCTGCTGCTGATGGAAAATGCAGTTATTTTCCAGTTACCTGAAGACTAATGATATCTGCATCACAGTTGACGATTTCTTCCATGATTCCCTTTTTCCTGTACTCCCAGTTGAGTGCCCAGGATGGGCAGTAGCCGTAGAGCTGCCGGGTGGCGTATTTATCACACAACACATTGTAACACATAACTGTAAATGAAGCTGGAAGGAAAGGAAGAAAGAAAGGCAAAGGTTATCAACCTCTGAAAATTACAATTATGAACGCTTTTGCTTCGGCAAGAGTGGCTGGAAGAGTTATGACAAAGCCTAACACAGAAAAGAAATAACAGCATCCCAGTCAAATGACAAAAACTGTATTTACAGCAGAGCCATACGTTAATTGTTCCAGCACAAATGAACACAAATTGCTGTTTTCACTCTGATCCAGGAAAATGAAGCCCAAGGCAAGTTTTTCAGTGTGGTGTTGTGTGAACACAGGGGTAAGAACCACAGAGTTACCTGAGGGCAGAATTTGGTCTCGTTCTTTTAAAGTAATCCATGGCCTTGGAGGCAGCTGCTCTGGATGAACTACAGAAAAAATTAAACCAGTGATTAATTCAGGGTTTCTGTTTGTAATTTTTAAGTCAAAATGGTGACTGAACAATAATGTGCTTTGTACCCCCAACTCCCCGAGTCTTTTTATGCTCCAGGGGAGGCGAAAATCGTTTAAATGACTTTAGTAAGAGAAAAACTGTCAGTTGTGAGATTCATGACTGGTTTTGTCTCTGTTTTTCAGATTTAGAAGCACCACTGAAATATTCCTGCAGCTTGAATAATCTCCTTAAGAAGGAGGGGTAAATCCTGGTGTGCTTCAGACATCCCTTCTCCAAGAACCTTGCCCTATATCCATCATCCCTGCAGTTGGGGGACATCAAGTGGCAAAGCAGAAGGCCCAGTCACAGAACCAGAAAGCAGGATTTAAGTCAGGTACTGGATGTTCTTAATGGCTTTGGTGTTTCTCAATCTAAGTTTGACATTCTGTGTGCATTCAGATGATCACTTTTAGTGGGAGCTACCAAAATGGCTTCAAAGTAAAGAAAACTTTGCAGCTGGTTGGTAACTGAAGGGTTTCAAGCAGAAACCAGTGGGAACAGCTGGCTGTAACATGGGAGAAGCTCAGAAAATCCATGCCAGCCTCTTGCAGGGTGTGTGAGGGTGTGTTTGTGGGCATGACTGGAGCCAACTGACAAGAATGCTAAAGCAGGTAGGAAATACTGCAGTGGATCAGAATCTTGTTTTAGCAGCGAACTCTACTTTTAAAACCCCCTTGTCCACCAGATCTGTAGGGGCTGTACCTGCTAGATTGTCAAGCATGTAGTTCAGTAGCTTTCGGGTTCCGTCTGGATCCTGGTAGAGGCTGAGAATATCTTGGGATAAAGGATTGCCTGCCAACAGCAGAAAACAGCAGTGGGGTGATGAGTTTAATATCTCACAAAAACTGTCAAAAAGCCTTGAGGTGACAGACAAAGCTTTTGAGCCCAGACCCCTCAGGAATTCCTGAGTTCTTGTAGGATTGTGGAACTGGAAGGAGCTCACCTTTCAAACCCAGGGTTTGTAGCTGGAAGAGCCGTCCAAGTTCATAAGGCAAAACCCGTAACAGATTGTTATTTAAAAGCAATTCCCTGCAGCAAATGCAAAAACACTTTGGGTGAGTATCACTGCACAAGAAAACTCCTGATGCATTGTATGCTGCTCATCTTCAAAGAGGGCATTTTTCACCCTGAATTTATTATGGAAAGATATGCCAATCTTCCTGTGTCAAAGCACAAGGGAAATATGCTCATTAGGGGGGGAAAAAAAAAAGCCACAAAACCTCCAAAATGCAAAATGAAACCGGGGAGAATTTAAACAGCAGGCAATCACCAAGCCTCAGAGAATGTTTCAGAGCAGAAGACCTACAGTGATACAGAAGACTTACACCTTACAGTGATGTATCAGTGATCAGAAAAGAAGAACAGTGAACCCAAAAGTAATTACTAGAACTGAAGCTCTGCACCAATCCGGAATTTTTCAGGATTGTTTAGAACACAAGAACAGAAAGCAAACTGAAATTCTCGCTCCCGATCTCACGATACAAGATTTTGAGAGGTCAACCAGAATAACTCCTCTCACCTGAGAGACACCATGTTTCCTAGTTCTGCTGGTAAACTTCTGAGTTTGTTGGATGACAGATCCAGGTAAACCAGATTGTGGAGCTTGGCAATATCAGGTGGAATGCGAGTAAGATTGTTGTCATTGAGGTGCAGAGCCGTCAGGTGCGTCAGCGACCAGAGCGACGAACTTAAGCTCCGCACTCTGCCTGGAAGAGAAGAGCAAGGAACCACCCCTTCACTCTGGAACCATCGGATACAAACCGCAGGGGACGTCAGAATGATGAGATTTCCAGCGTGGAAGTCCAGTGCCCCTCCTCCTCCCCCAGAAAAACCACGTTCACAACAGGATCCCCTGTCTGGAAGCGTCTGCTGTGATCTGGGGCAGCAACGACCGGAATTCAAACCCAAACCAACTCACCTGAGATCTCCAACTCAGCCCAGTGTGACTTCTTCCCGTTGGCTACCTCTTCTGCTGACATGATGGTGTAAATTCTGCGAGGATCTGGAGGATCATATTTTTCCTTTGGCATCCCTGTTAGTCTGAAAGACCACCACAAGCGTTACCATCTGCCACTCGACAGCGCTCCTTCATCGCCCTGCCCCGGGGACACTCGGCAATAACACGTCCTGGAGTTCAGGTCTCATGTTCGTTAGCTCCATTTTCCCATTAACTATCCAGCTTTTCTCTTTTGTGCTTCTTCGTGTTTGGGATCAGCCAAGACCTTTCCACTCCTAATGACCCAGGAGCTCAGGTAAAGTTCTTGTTAGTTCTGGGCACACGGGGCTCCAGCCCAGTGCAAAACAGGAATACCAGATGCACTCATGTCCTGAGGGCACACCAAATTCATCCCATCTCATTGTCCTGACTCTAATCAGAAGGGAGCTCCAATGTCCCAATCAAATATATCAGGAGAGATTTTCTTCCATACCTCCCCAGACCGTTGTGCTGAGCAGGACTGGGTGTGTTTGGTTATAAAACACAAGCTTAGGCGAGTTTGCTGTTTCCTGGTCTTTTCTTCCCCAGACACACAGAATCCACAAGCCTCGATTTTACACAAATCCAAAGCAGCTGCTCCACAGGGTGCAGCTTTTCCCCCACACCTCTCCTACAACTGGCGGCAATAGCTGTGAAGCTCTTAAAACAGCTACATTTGAGGAAACAAGCTGAGGTTTTTTTCAGCAAGTCCGACTAAAGAGACATCCCACAGACCCTTTACGAGCGTGCAGCACTGCAGTTTGTTCCAGCTGACGCAGACAGCCGAAGCCGCGCTCCGGCATCGCACGGCAGCGGGAGCTGGCAGGGCTGTCCCCTGAGAACGGTCTCAGTTACAGGTCTGCTGCTTCCTTCCCGAATGGCCAGGGAAATTCCAGGGGCAAATGCGAGCCCCACGTCCAATTATAGCCCCCTGCTATTTCCAGGTGAAGTCACACGGCGAGGAGAGCCATGGGATAAGAGGATTCTGCGCTCACACTGCCCGGAGCGGGGCCGTGAATGAACGGGTTACTTAAGGACAAGGGATTAGACCTGAAATCCTTCGCTCCTCGTCCCAGAACCCCAAAATCAAACAACACAAACAGGCCTTTCCCAACACGAACAGGCTGTGCCTTAGGAGTGTTAAATCTCTGGTGCTTGGGTTTTGCACTCTTCAACAAGTGCATGTGCAGAAGAGGGGAGCACTTGAACAGATTTCTAAGGGGAAATGCAAAAGTTCTGAGGGGGAAAATGGAGCAGAAAGCCAGCAAAGGGTTTATGGCAGAAGGGAGCTTTTACAATCTCTACATCTTAATCATCAAACATCTGAACTGATCCAGGTGGGTCTTTGTTTTGCTGTTTAACCTGTCACACTCGAAACAATCTGTACTTCAGCACATCTGGACCCAGGGCATGGCAAACTTTGCTGTCCAGCTCCCAGGATTTGGGCGAGTGCTGCGTGGTGGAAGTCCCTAAACCCACGGTGGTGAGACCATCTGAGTCACCCCACGCTCATGCACATCAGCCCAGAGGTGACCACTGCCCAGGTGACACCACCCGAAAGCTCCGGGACTGCAGTTTCCTCCCTGGCAGGGCACCCAATTAAATTATGTTGAAGTATCACTCATTAAGACAAGTGCTCTGCCAATTCAGAGTGATTTGTGGCTGTCAGAGGCCTTCCAAAGAAATGAGCCCTGAGCTGTGAGGCAAAGACACGCACATTTTTCAGCTGTTACTCACTTTAATACGGCTTTGAAATCGCAGTGAGTCAAACAGGCAGCAGTGTCATTGCCACAGTTCCAGAAAAGGGAAAACAAACCTAAATCAAATATACTTTTTTTTTCCTCTACATAACAGCAACATTGAGCAAGACTTGAAAGCCACTATGTGTATTTCTTTTTTTAGGCAAAAAACGAATTTCGCCTCTTTCCCATCTCCCACCCTGCTTGTCCTGGAACTAAAACAATATCCAGAAATCCCAGCCTGCTTTTGCTCAGTCTTCAGGGAGCTGCACTGAGTTCCCTGAATCAGTTAATCCCAAAATCAGATGCGCATGAGTGCAAATTTTCGCTGGCTTTTCTTCTAAAGGCTCGCCTTAGGAAACTTCAGACTTCTGAAACCTGCTCTCTGCTACAGATCTAGTCGTGTAAACGTATAGTGCGACCCTGATTTTGTGTAAATCAAACACAAAATCTCTTCCTTGGTTTTGTGTAAGTTAAAGAAAACCTGAAGTTGACAACACCGGTGCATTAGTAAGAACAATATTTAAGCTCTGGGGGTTCCTAACATAAGTCTTTGGGTCCAAGTCCATCCCCACAAACCTGAAGCTTGCTGGCAGAGCAGGATTACTAAGTGTGGTCCCAGGTGAGCTTAAGCAGCCCTATCTTAGGTGTATGTAAGAAGGGCCAGGGGCAGGTCCTGGGTTTGCCAGCAGTAGGCCTGTGCCCGCCTTTTTTTTTTGACTTCTGTTTTTTTTATGCTGTTTTACTGACTGCTTTTTTTTGTGTATGGCCCACGCTGACTATCATTTAAAGCCTGGAAAAAAAAAAGGCATAATGGAACAGTACTGAAGGTGTGGAGTGTCAAAGAAGAAAGGCTGAGCTGCGAGGCTGCACCACAGGCTTTTAATCTGCAGGTGTGTTTTTCTGGGCAACAAACAACAGGAGCTTCTGGGTTTCAGACAAGCAGTCCCTTCCCCAGGGAGGGTAGAGGCTGCATTTCTTAAATTACAGTGACTACAACACGTTTTGTTTAAGCTCTTTCATACCTCAATGCATAAATGAATTGCCTGTCTCTAACGAGGAAGCAAATGGAAAAGAGCTGTGGCTGCATCTCCCTGCAGCCCTGTGCTCACGGATGTCTGGAACAACTCCAAACCCTCCCTCCAGCAGAGTGACATTCTTTGTGATCCTTTTTTTTTTTTTTTTTTTTTTTTTTTGTTCCCCAGCCTCTGTATATGGATGAGTCAAAGTGCTGAAGCATTTTGAAAACTATGCAGCAGCCAGCCCTGAATCACTCCTCCTTCCTCTGCGCCAGCCCTGAATCACTCCTCCTTCCTCTGCGCCGGCCAGCCCCTTCCACAGGGTGATCCCTGCCAGGAATCACCGGTGCTGACGGGGCGGGAGCGTGTGTGTACACACGGGCACGTGTTGTTTAACGTTGGGAAGTCGGACTGGGAGCCGGAAAACATTTTTATCTGTTGATCTATGATGTGAATATCTGTTTATGTATTTTGTAAGCAGGCCCCAGCGGCTGCAGAGGGAGAGGAGAAAGGCTCTCGTCTGCACTAAGCGTGCTCTGCTTTCAGGAGTGTGTGACAAAAGTCTCCCCAGTCTGGCCTCCCTAAGGAGCTGAGAAGCACAGCCAATACCCACTAATACAAAAACTGGCTTAAGTACTCTGGGAGGGGGGAAGGAAAATCCGGAAAATAAGGTGGTTTTTTTTAAGGGTATGTTAGGGGGATTTTAAAAAACACTGGTAATAGTGGGATATGTAGAGATGTGTTAGCTTAAGGTAAGCTACTTTGTATATCCATATATATGGTATCTACTGTGCATAGACCAGCAGGAAAATATTGGGGAGTGGGGAATTTTGATAGCCTTTTGCTTGGATCTGAGCTTTCTTCATGGTTCTTCCCTGCAGGAATGTATCCAGCCACCTCTGTGTCCGCTGCCTCTACCAAGAGCCCAATGAGCACCCAGAGTGTACCATCCCAGGTAACTCTCTCTTTTCAGTCTCTTATTCCAAGTAACCTGTTTGGGAGCAAAGATTAGCAGGGTAACAAATACAAATGCCTCCTCGTGGGTTTTAAATTAAAAAAAAACAAACCCAAACCAATTAATTTCTGAGGAGATTTCAAACGATCTTAGAGGAAAGTATAATCAAAGTACATAAATAGAGACTTCTTGGCCATGAGTAAGCATCCTACAAACAGGAAGAGAGTTAAACATCTTTGCAACCCTCAGGTTCAGCCTTTCAGTTCCTTAACTTGAAGCTTTTGGGCATCTCTGTACTGGTGCTGATAGGATGGAGAGCTGTTCCTCTCAGGTGTAATTGGCCAGGATGTTTGTGCTGGGAAGGAGAAGGGAACAGACTCAATCCTCTCTGGCACAGAGCACAGGGAAATAAAAGTTGGTGGTGGGAACAGGGACAGGTAAGAGGTAACCATGAACCTGCAGCTGGCAGTAAATTCAGCAGTGGTGGGATCTCAGGGGGCTTCCTGTTATCACTCCAACAAAGACCATAAAAGGCCAGAGAAACAGAGCAGCCATAGAAGCAAACCCTGGAGAAAACCAGCAAAAGCCAAGGGGAGGAGCGGGAAGGGAGGGAACGAGCTGTATTTGATTAATTCTAGAGCCAACTGGCACACACTTGATGGAAATGTTAATTGTCCTACTGACATATACCCACTAGTTATTCCCCCCTTTCCTCATCTCCTCTAAATGAAGCACAGACTCTTTTCTTAAATCACAGGTAACATAAGAATACCCAGGTTTCCACCCTTCCTCTTCCTCCGTGTCACACCCCCACTTACAAGAACAGCTGAACTATTTACTGCATGGCAATACTAAATAGCATTACGTAGGGAATTTTTATTTCTGTACCTAGTTAACATTCAGTTTTCACTCCAAAAGAACAGTTTCTGCTCTGCTGGAAGTAGCCAGTTACCTCTCATTGTGTGCATGACAGCTCCTGAATATCTGCACCGAGTCACAGAGTGATACCTGCCTTTGTCTGCAGGTGCCTTTTATACTTTTATGCTTTCAGAGGAGCTCTTGGGGCTGGTTTACATGCAAACACGGGGCAGGTCACTCCCAAAAAGTAAGGCTCTGCTTAACAGAAATGCTGACAAGGGGCTATTATGGAGCAAGAAGAGTTTCAACAGCCAGCCTGTAAATAAATCTAATCAGAAGCCCCCAAAGGGCTGGTTTAAATAGTATATTTATTTATTTACGCGAGTATCTCGCAGTGTTCCAGAGAAATGACCCATTTGCAATGCTGCTCCAGCCCCTGGAGAGTGCTGGGCTTCTAATGAGATCCAGGACAGAGTGGCTTAAAGGATTAGGAACTGAAGTCACTGGGAGCGTGGGGAGGGAAGCAGCCAGTGCCGGATCAAGACAAAAACGCTGTCCTGGGCTGTGGGCACGGGGCAGAGCTTAAAGCGGGTTTTCCTAGGACTGGTTTGACAGCCACAGGACTGGGGAGACAGAAAACTCCCAGCAGCCAGAGGAGAGTAAGCTCCAAGTGTTGAGGTGTGTGAAAGTCCCTCGGAGCCGTGAGGGAAAGAGCTGCTTTATTGACAAGCCTGATCCGACAGCCATTCAGTCACCGCTTAGGAATGACAAAGACCCTGCTCAGGTTGCTGCCAGCCAACACCTTGTCTCATTCAACTCCTCGGGATCAATAACTGGAGAGGAGTCAGCTATCGACCTATTTTTTGAGGGAAAACTCCATCGGAATCATGAATCAGTAAACGGGGAGCGGCCTTCTCAATGAACCTTTCTTTAAATCATCAATAACCTTTCATCCCTCAAAGAAAAGTTTGTGCTAGGAGAAAAGAAATGAGATTATTTCCACGGCCGCGGACGTTATCTTCCCTTTCAGTGGGAGGCTGGCAGCACTTTCACAAAATAAGCAAAGCCCAGCAACACTTCAGCTCCTCTCCCTCCACGATTGAGAGATAAGGCCCCACTTATCACCCACAATCTGTTCTTCCCAGCAATAATTAACAGCCTGCCACCATAAAAAACTCACTGCAGACAGCTTTAAAGTTACAAGGCCTGCCCTGTTCAGCTACAGGTAGGTTTGGATGAGTCAAGATTTTAAAAGAAAGGAAGACAAAGGAAAAAAAACCCAAAGGAAAATGTACACACCAATAGTGGAAACTGTTTTGCAATCGTTGGCACAATAAATGAGCCCAGTTTGAACAGGCCACAGGATGCTGCCCCAGTGCTCAAAGTAGCTGGGCTTGTATGCTCAGGATAAGAGGGAAGGGATCTGTTTAAAACAAAGCAGTTTATAGGCATAAACCCTGTTCTGCATAGGGTATATTTAAATGTACTTTGCTTTTTAAATCCAGGAAGTAAAAAAAGCTTGTCTGATAGCCTGAGCAAAGCATATTATTTGGATATCGAAAGACTCTTCAGCTGCTTCTGTATCTGATGATCCCAATCTTTCCCACGAGCATCTACACCATACTTAAACTTCCAAATAGAATCACAGACTGGTTTGGGCTCCAAGCCCCGTCCAACCTGGCCTTGGACACTTCCAGGGATGGGGCAGACACAGCTTCTCTGGGCAGCCTGTGCCAGAAGAGATGTTCAATTTGTGTGGGTTCCTCTGTTCGGCCACTCCAAGGGATTTCACCTAAAGCCACGAAAAAACTTTGGCAAGTTTTGCTGAAGTTTTTCAAACAGGTTGGTTTTCTGATATTTCTCAATATACTGGCGGGTGAGAAGTTAATTTACAGAGTTCTCTGAAAGGAAGTTAAAGAAGAGAAATACAGTCCAAGCCATCCTGCTTTAGAGAAATGGAGTGTAGAGCAAGAGCACAGACCCAGTGGTACGTGCAAGAGGCAGGTATGGATTCAGGAATGCTGAAGCCTTGTTGACAGCTTCAGGTTTTAAACCACATAATTTTCCAAGTAGAAAATGCCTGTGAGTTATACTCATCTCCCCCACGTACACGTCCAGGGTTGTTTTGTCCAGACCTGCCATGAAATAAATGGCCAGTGATTTAAAACTGAACTATTCCACCTGCCCAGACAGCACCTGGAAGCAAGCAGAAAAACACCCGGCAGTTCAGCACAGGACTGGTCTCAAACCTTCTGGTGTCAAAATACTTAATAGATGTGCTTCTCTCACCCACTCAAAATATTCCTAATTTGTCTGGTGAACTCCACTCCCTCACAGTCCTTTGCTCGAGACTAAGGAGGAGAAGGAAGCGGCTCGTTGCACAGGTACAAACATGTGCCTGCAGACGGAACTGCTCCCGGTGGTAAAATGCAATTTGGCCGGAGGAAGAACTGCAAGCCAAGGGCCAGCTGACAATGGGAACCCGGCTCTTCCTGGCACCTGGGACTGTGTTCTGGTATGTGAGAAGTCATCTGGCCCCCGCTCTCCTTTTGCTTTCCTAACTTTCCAAAACAAAAAGGGATTCAGAGGAAAGGCGTTCACAAGTGGAAATTTCGGCGGGGCGGGGAATTCATCCTGTGCTGGCTCCTTCCAGGGCCAGCTGGAAATCAGCGGGGCAGAAGAAAGAGAAATTGAGTTTTAAGCTATAGAGGAAGCCAGGAGTGAGTTTGCTGGAACTCCTCTCAGTACTGCCCCAATGGGCCTTTTCCTGCCCGGTGCTGCAAGTTCCACAAGGCCCAGAAAATGTGGAAAGGAGTGTTTTCTTTTACCTGGAGAGGGCAGGGACTGAGCAGTGCATTCCAATACGTGCTCCAACAAGGAGAGAGCGAACCAGCTCTTTGGAAAGGCCAAGAAAGGCTGGCAGTTCCACAGGGCTGGCAGTGGTTCCTGCCTGTGCTGATCCCCATGGATGACTGGGTGACACCTTCACATTTCCTTGTGAGAGTTTAAATTCTGCTCCAGCTCCCAGCCTGGAGCAGGGAGAAGAGCAAAGGATATTCTCCACGTGGAAAAAAGAAAAGCTAAACACCCGCAGAAGCAAGTCTTCAGCACTCTCTCTAGATTGTTCCTAAAGCCAAGCCAGAGCCTTTTGAGAGGGCCTTTAGATTGATTTCTTGGGAAGGGGAAAAAAAAAAAGAAAGCAAAACTAATTTGTGATTAGAAGGCACAAAGATGTTCACTCAGATGGAAGCATTCCTGAAAAGCGAGGGGGAAACTACCCGAGCAATTCATTCAGCTGCCCTAGAGGGTAAACAGTGAACTTGAGCACCATCCACAAATCCCGATTATTATTAACAGCTTGACCAAAAGCTTATGGTTTTTGTAGTTCTCTTTGTACTTGTGAAATCTGATGGACTGAAAAAAAAATACGTTTGACACCAAAGCAAAGAGGGGGGTCCCTCTGCAGCCACACGAGGCTAAACATTCCTCCCTCTCCTGCACTTTGTGGAGCTGCCTCAGCCCAGAAATATTTTTTGGCCTTTACAAAAAGCATTTCAGATGTTTAATTGGGTCTTTACTTTCAGGCAGTTGGAAGCAGCAGCCTGGGGAGCTGCTGACTTGCAGCAGCAATTGCGGATGAAGGATCCTTAATCGGGAGCTTTGGTTCGCATTCCCATTTCCAACAACACAGCCTCCAGAGAGCACGGGTGTGTGCATAACCTGGGAAGAGGAAAGGCTCCACAGGTAAATCATAAATGCCATTAACCACTTACATCAGGAAATGCCAAAGCAGGGGTGGACACACACACACAGCCTTATCTGCTCCTTGTTTACAGGTGCAGGTTACAAGGTGAAGTTGAACTACCGGTGTGCAAGACACCCGACAGCTCCGTGGGGCTCTGTCCCATTCCTTGCTGCAGCTTCCAAAATCCCTCTGGTTCACTCACTGCACCTGAGCTGTGGCTAAAACTGCCAGGAGCTGATTTTTCTTCGCCTTGGAGCATTTTTCTGAGCGATGGTCTAACGGCTCCCCTTGAGAGGGATAAAATGTGTTTCTTGTAGAACACCATGCAGTGTATTTCTGCCTATCTTTAATCCCATTTCAGTGACCACCTGTCAAACTGCTTTCTGGTGGTGTCTGAACACTCCTGAAGTTGCTTTTTGGGTGATGCCCAAGAAACTGCAAAGCTTTTTCTTCTAAGCAGGGCTCCAGAGAGATTTTCTTCCACTGCTCTCTGTTATTCCAAGTAAGTTCAGCTTGGGTTGAGAGGTTTTTTTGGGGTAGGGTGGGGTGGATTTTTTTTCTTGTTCTCAACTCTCCTCATACAAGCCTTTTATGACACAGAAGGAGAGCAGCAGAATTCCAGAACTATTGTCACCACCTAAAGATCTTGATAAAGAAACACCCTAAAACAGTCTCTTTTTTTTTTTTTCTATCATTACAGGTGAGATGGAGAAGCTGCACAGCCAAATCACTGAAACCCAAAGAATTAATCAGGTGAAGTTACACTGTGAGCAGCACCCATGCCTTGATTACAGCCTGTCATCAAGGGAACCACAGAACTTGGACCAAAAAAAAAAATATTACAAGAGGCTTAGCATTTAATGCTCTAAAGTAGTAAATCCACAGCAAATCCTCCTGAATCTAAATATGCCTAAGACATATTTTAACTTATTTTCTAAAGTTTTCTCGAATGCCATCTTACACTCCCAAACTAAGCTCCACTGCTGCTTTTGCTTTCTCAGTAGTATGCAAATCGGGTTACATCCCATGCCTCGAGTGCCCTTTTGGCATCCCAAAAGCTCCTTCCAATAAGCAGTAAGCAAGCCATTTATTTGGATTTCTCTCTCTTTTTAAACTCAAGTAACCTGCAAGTGTCTTCTGATAATTTTTTAGAATTTTTGGGGGGCGGTCCAAAAAGGTTTGCTTAGATATTATGCATGTTGCAGACACATAATTTTACCCCTTAAAACCAGAATGACCCCATGCAGGTTTTAGTAACAAAAAAAGAAATACACCTCCCCACTTGTGCACATTGAGTCTGAACAAAAAAGTCAACAGCTGCTGTGATCTACCTAAATGTAAGTTTTAATTCTTGGTGGTTTAGATTTAAATTAAGTAGAGACTTACCCAGTGTGGAAATTAATTAATTTTTCTCCACTGGTGCCTTTTCATTTTCCTACCAGAGTCCACGTGCACCTTGGGATCACCTTCTGGCTTATTTCTCCTAAGATTGGTGTGAAAGCTCAACTTGGTCAAAAGCCTGCCTGGGTTTTCAGCAAAACCAAGGGTGTTAATGGAAAACAATCCCAGTCCACATGGGAAGAAAATAATCCCAGTTTTAACATGAAATGGAAGCTTCACCAATGCCTCTGGACCAAAAGAAAACAAGCAGCCGTAACATCACTTACTTCCACAAGAGAATTCCCACTGCAAACTGATGGAGCTCCTACAGATTCCGGATAGGAAGAGGAGAGCCACACACAGCAAATACACCCGGAGCAGCCGTCCCTTCCCTTCCCGTCCGAGCCAGGCAAATGAACACCTGACCACGCTACATCCCTGGAAACACGGGGCTCTACTGGCAGACAGGGAAAAACAGCCTTTAAAAAACGAAAACAAGCTCTATCAGTAAAAGTGCACTTCTGCAGATAAACTGCTCCTGCAGCTGGGACTTCTGCTGGCACAGCTCTGCCGGTCACGGGTCACACTCCGGCACCGCGCGCGCAGACAGAGCTGTGCCAGCAGAAGTTTGCCATGCAAACCTGGGGGGAAACTCGGGAGCCACTCACATGGATCTGCAAAGGCCTGCGTTTTTCCAACAGTCTGACGAGGAGGAGCCTGTCTTACCCCTGGCACGTGAAATCTCTTGCTTCCAAGCGCAGAAGAGAACTGGACTTCACACGGGAACACGGCAGTGCCTGTGAGCCATTTACACTGCACTTTATCCTTCAATTAAATACACAAACTGAGCGAGGAAGAGCCCCCGTAGGAAGGGAAGATAAAAGGGAATAAATTGTGTTGTACTTCAGCCCTTGGAGCAGCCCGCCCTCACTTTTAACAGTAAGAAGGGAACAAAACTGAAAGTGTTTAACGGGATTTGTTTAGCAGACAGCAGAGCATTGCAGAATTTCCACCGCTCCGTGAAACCCAACAGCTGAACTGTAACAGGACTTCTGGCATCTCCAAAAATCCCCGGAGGAGATTTAATGCCCGAGTTGGTGCTCAAGCAGAAGTTCTGTTTGGGTGAGTCCACACGATACTGCGGATCGTTATTCCAGAGCACGGAGCAGCAAGATGTCAGAAGCGCGCGCTGCCCATCTGCTCCGGAGAGAAATTATAAAATCAAGCTGGAAGTAACCTCCCACCACCCTCTGGGAGGGGAAGGAAAGCCACGGAGAAGGGCTACGTCCAGGAAGTTGGGCCAGGCTGCGGCGCAAAGCAAACCTCAACCGTCCAGCACGTGGGAGAGGGACGTTTGGCAGCACAAATTTCCCCATTTTCCATAGGGAGAACACAGAAGTAAAGTCACTGGCAGTCCCGCGTTTGTAGAGGCCGTGCTCCGCCTTCCTCAGAGCTTTCTGGCCCTCCAAAGCGGGACACAGCTTCTAGGAATTCCTTGGGTTGTGTCACGCTGTCGTTAGAAATAATGTACTATTTTTTTTCTTTTTAAAAATAAACACACGAACATCACTTTCATCATCAGTCATGTCTGCGCACCCTGAGTGACTTCAGGGTGGGGTGTTCTCCCCTCCAGGTTAGTTTTGGGTGGTGGGGGAGCGTCACAGAGAGGGGAGGACACAAGTATGAATTTAACTGTAGGAAATTCCCCGCTTAACCAAGGCCACCTAGAATCTTTATCAGCAGGCCGGCTCCTGAGAAGCTGCACCTCCCCAAAACAAATACTCAGCCTATTCAAAGTTTCCAAAATGGCCCGATTAAAGCCACTGGTCTAAAGATTTCCAGGTCAGACAAAAGCTGGTGGAGCAACTGAGCCCTTGGCCATGTTTACCACCAGCACTTCAGTTTAAAAACCGAGTCCCAAACTGGGACAAAAACTCGGTGTTCAGGTGTGTTCTACTATTTGCAAGCACTGTGGCCTGGGCTGGCAGCACAGGTTTTATTGTAGGTGATGTTGCTGTCATCCTCCTCCTACGGGACTGCTGTGGACCACTGGGAAACCACTAGGAAAAGGTGGTGAGACCTGTGACCCTCACCACAAACAAACTCTCACTCCACAACCATCCTTTGCCAAAAAACACCCTCACCAACCTGCTGGAGGGTCACCCACGGTACCAGGTGAAGGTCCCATTATGGGACGTGGGCTGGCACGGAGGAAGCTGCGGCCAAGTGCTTGTCCCACAGCCGAGCTTCACCCCATGCTTTGGGTTCACCCCATGGCCGGGATTTGCCCCACGGCCAGGATCTGTCCCACAGCTGAGGTTCACCCCATTACTGGGGTTCACCCTGTGGCTGGGATCTGCCTCACGGCCGGGATTTGTCCCATGACGGAGGTTCACCCCATGGCCAGAATTCACCCCACGGCTGGGACTCACCCCACGACTGGAATTTACCCCACGACCAGGATTTGCTCCACGACTGGGATTCACCCCATGTCTGGGATTCGTCCCACGACTGGGATCTATCCCATGGCCAGGATTCGCTCCATGGCCAGGGTGTGCCCCACGACCGGGATTTACCCCACGTCCGGGATTCACCCCTCGGCCAGGGTTCACCCCATGGCCAGGATCTGCCCCATGATCCGTCCCACGGCCGAGATCTGCCTCACGGCCGGGACCGGTCCGCTGGCTGAGCTTCAACCCCAGGGCCGGGACTCGCCCCCCGGCCGCGGCTCCCCCCACGGCCGCCCCCCGCAGCCCCGCGGCATCCCCGCCGGCCGCCCGGGGCTCGGCTGCAGCGCCAACCGCGGCCTCCGGGGCCGCGCCGCGGGGCCGATCCCGCTCCCCCCGCGGGGCCGTGCCCGCTCCCCCCTCACGCGGTGCCGCCGGCGGGGCCCGACATGGCGGCGGGGCCGCTCCCGCTCCCCCGCTCACCTGCATGCGGCGCGGCGGGGCGGCGGGGCCGGCGGGGCGGCGGGGCGGGCACCCACGACATGCGGGCGGCGGCCCGCGGGCGGCGGGGACGGAGCCGCGGGGCCCGGGCGGCGACGGCGACGGCGGCGGCGGCGAGCAGGAGGAGGAGGAGGAGGAGGAGGAGCGGCGGCGGCCGGGGAGCGGAGGGCGGAGGAGACGGGGGCGGGCGCGGGGAGGCGGCGGGCGGTGCCGGGGCCGCGGCGGGGGGGACGGTGGGCACTCGCGGGGCCGTGTCACCGCGCACGGCCGGGCCTTGCTACCCCCCCCCCCGAGAGATCAGAGAGGCCCCTTCCCCGGCTTCACCCCTGGCTTTTACCCCCTCCCCCTCCGCCTTTACAGCTGTCACCGGGCTGCGGCGCCCAAGGGGACGTGGCGTGGCTTGGCTTCGCGGGCCGCTCGCCCCCGGCGCTGCGAGAGGGAAGAGTCCACCTTTCCGAAGGGATTTGACATGTCCTCGTCGGTGCGAGACACCTTTGTTTCTCCGCAGGTGGCAGCTCCTCTGCTGGGAAGCGTGTTTTTGGCGCCCAGATTTCAGTGGCACGGCCCCCCTGTGAGTCCTGAGGGCGGCTGGAGCGGGGAAGAGCAGGTAAATGTCGCCCCGTCGTCTCCCGGACGCACCAGCAGCCCTTTGGGATGGACGCGAGGAAAAGATGGATTGGAAAACAAAATAAAAGCAGCACCCCGGCACGGGGAGGGATGTGGGTCTCTCCGTACCCAGGTGGGAAAGCAGTGGTAGAAAAGAAAAGCCTCAGGGAGGTGGAGGGAGGTGTCTGAGGGAGCAGCAGGTGGCTGGGGGGGGCACAGAGGGGGACAAGAGATCAGGCCTGAGGACTTTTCTTTGTCATTTTCTTTCTACAGCAGTTGCCTGGGCTCGTGCTGGACTCAAAAAACTCAAGGATGCCCGGAGAGCGGGAAGTGCCTCTGTTGGTAGGAAATGGGCTTTGGAGCAAGTGCATAACTGGGAATGGGCGCACGATCACCGTGAGCTCATGTTTCTCTCCCAAAATCCACGATCCACAGCAGAGACTTTGTGTCTAACAAGCCAGAGGCTTGCAAGGGGATTCCAGAGTCATGGAGTTAAGACTGTGAAGGATTCAGGTCGTTACCTGCACATTAAACAGTCTCCGGTTACATCTGCCACCACTGTGGGAGTCAAACATTAGGGAGTCCTAATGCCCATCCGAAATAATTCCATTCCCCACCCTATGTTTTAAACTCATGTCACTCCTCACTGAGGCTTTTTAACCGAGGAGGGTTCCTTTTCCTCCTGTCACCCTGACAATTCCCCATCTCCATCCTTTCCCAGGATACTGAGCATAGAGTTACATTGGACAAACATGGATCAGTTTTGTTGACTCATTTTGCAGAGCCACACATGTCTGATTTAAAAATTCTTAGACATGGATTGATCAGGATCGGGATGTTTTTAGTCAAAAAAGCACATCAGTGTTGAATAAAGGCCCTCCTTTTAACCATTATAGTTTGTGGTATGTATCTGATAAGCTTAGGAGACAGTTAACAAAGTCCTTGCAGGTGGATGCTGCTCCACGAGTGGAACAGTGTGGATCAGGCAACTCTTATCCCAATGCATTTTCAAGGGAAGAGGAGTGATGGCAGCCGGAAAATACCATTCTGGAATTACACGGGGCTCGGAGCTCACACTATTAGGCGTTAACTAGATAATGTTCGCGTTAATTTGACAATGTTCACCCAAGCAGACGTGGTGGAACAGGTGGAAACGCGCCCATGTCAGCGGCTCTGCTTGCCCTCAGACCTCAGGAGCCGCCGCCATGTTGGTTCGGGGGCGGGAACACCAGTTTTGTTCGCGGCACTATGACACAACCCCGAGATTGCCCCGAGACCTCTTTCAGGCCGGTTAAGAAGCGAACTGGAGGCTTTTAACCAGCCCCCGGCAAGGGGTTACTCCTCTCCGGGCAGCGGGCACACGCCAGGAGAGGGGGAAAGCGCACCCGCGGAACGCCAGGCCCAGGGCACGACGGGCGGGGGGACGGCAGTAAAGGGAACACCGTCCTCGGTCTCGGGGAACCAGTTCCGCGGGGAGCGCTTTGTGCGCTGCACCGCGGCGGCTCGGCAAGATGGCGGCGCCCAGCGCCCGCTGCCTGTGGAGAGGTGACGGGGTTGTGCTGAGGGAGCCGGGGGCGCCGCCGCCTCTCCGCCTCCGCCCGCCGCCCTGGAGCGGTCCTGGGGTCCGGGGAGCGCCTGCCCGGGCGGGGCAGGGGTAGCAGGAGGCCTCGACGCCTGTCTGAAGCGATGTTTGCTCTTCCCCCGCAGCACTGGCCGCGCAGCGCGGGTGGGTCCGCACCGGGCTGGAGCAGCGCCTCGCCGCCCCCGCCGTGGTGAACGCCGCGACCGCCCGGCCCTTCGCGGCGGCAGCCAAGTGAGTGCGGGTCCGGCATCCCGGGAGGCTCCCTCGGCCGCGGGGGTGGTGGTAGCGGGGTGTGTGGGGCGTTCTTGGTGTCTGCAGTGTTGCTCCAACAGCCCAGTGGCCTTGGTGGCGTAAACACTTGTCATAAAGAGTGTCACGGTTACGGGGAAAGACTGAGCGGGTGTTTTTGAGATGTGCTTTTGGGGGCCGTGGCAGGGTTACAGCATGAAGGCTGCTGAGCTCGTGGGCTCGGTTTCAAACACTTCCTCGTCTTCAGTTTGCTTTTTAGTGTTTAATTTGTTGCCTCTTTAATAACACAGCATGACTTGGAGAAGTGAGAAGGACCTCAGTGTACAGGAGTGTGAACAGTGTTTTACACCGAGCGTTCTGAAGTGCTGCAGACTCCGTTGTCATGGTTAGACAGGAATGGAGTGTCTAGTTACTAATTTTTAGAAAAACATTTTAATATTTTTTTCCATGCCTTGAGACCCTCTGGAAATAGGAAGAAGGGTGAAAATTGGGGCTGGTGTTTAACTGCATGCAAAATGCTGCAGGGAAGGGAGGAGAAACCTTTTTTATAAGGTGAGACTGCTACAACAAGAAGAAGAGAAACCTTGCAGTTGTTCCTTCCCTGTTGGATTTTCTCAGTTTAGGCCAGCCCAGGGGCTGTGTTCCCCACATGCTGGTTTTGCTTTGGTGCAGCAGCAGGTCCTTAACACGTGACACACCATGTTCTTGACAGGCCAAACTCTTCAACTGATGACCCAACAAGGTTTAAAGGTTTGGTTTGTTTTTTTTTTTTTTGTCTTAGACCTGCCAAAAAAGGTGCCCAGTGGACCAAGAAGGAGAAAGCCAAGGACAAGCCCTCCCGCCGGCGGCGGCCGCTGATGACCAAGCCTGTGGACGACGTGTACCTGACGTGGCTCTACCGGCGCCCCTTCTACGACCTGGAGCAGGCCGTGGGCATGCTGAAGAAGTTCCAGCAGCTGGACTTCACTCACCCCAAGCAGTTTGTCTATATCAATGTGTTCCTGGATATGGCCCTGAAGAAGGTTAGGTCTGGAAGGGTGTGGGGATCTTGGCGGGTTTTTTTTTAAGGGTTTAAATCTGCTCCAGACTTTGCACTTGCGTGGTTTTGCCAGCACACCTCGCTGTGCTTTGTTCTGGGGTCACTGTTTCGCTTCTTCACCTTGTTTGGATTTGTAACTTGCCCTTGAGTCACGATTTCTCTTTGGTTTTTTTACTGTTTTTTTGATTCACTTCCTAGAAAAAGCTGGATCCTTTCTCGGGTGCCGTCGTCCTTCCCCATCGCTTTACGGATGAAGTGAATAAGGTTTTGGTTTTCACAGAGGTGGGTGAGCCTGGATTAACTTTATTAGCGTGTGTTTTATGTGTCCAGAAAACTCCTGCAGCTGTCCTTTGCCACTTAATCATCCTAGCAGAACAGACTTCCACATATCTGTATGAGATAGTCCAAAAGAATCGATTTTTGTCCCGAAGCAAAAGCTTGAGCCAAAGTTTTTACAAAAGTGAAGCCTTTTTGGTACAGACTAATTGGTAGTACAGCTGTTCATAGCTATGTTTTTCTCTCAACAGAATGAGCAAGAAGCTGAAATAGCTCGGGAGAGTGGAGCTGAGATCGTGGGGGGACTTGAATTAATGAAATGGGTATTGGTTTTTATTTTAATATTTTTAAGAATTATATATATAGCCTAATTTAAACTGTGTTTGGGCCTGGGGAGGGGAAGAAACCCGATGTCCAGTAAACTCCAGCTTGCCAATGTGAAGAGTGAGGGATGGGTTTGTGTGCTCAGAACAGCTTTGTAGGTCCACTTGTGTCCTAAATATATCGAATTGTTTTTGTTGCAGATCTTGGAGGATGAAATCCAAGCAGATTTCTATGTGGCTGTTCCTGCCATAATACCCAAGCTAATACCACTGAGGAACAAACTGAAACGGAAATTCCCGAGCACCAGAAAAAGTAAGAAGCGATTCTTCCTTGCAGCTCTCGATTGCTGAAGAGGATTTAACTCTGGAGGTGCCACTGAAAGGTTTTTTTGACGAGGACGTGTAATTACGTTGAGTGTTAGACCGCATTTGACTGCACCACTTGTTCTGCCTTTGGTAAAGGAAATTTCAGGAATCCAGATTTGTGCTTTTCTCCTACAACAGGCAAACCCGGGATTAGAACCAAGATAAATTTGCCTGCTAATTGCCCTTAATTAATCCTGATGAATGAGGAAGGAGGGAAGATGGAAACTGTTTCTATAATACCCCTGAGGACACCACTGTCTTGTTTGTGAAACTGCATTTTGGAGCGGAGTTCAGCTGCCTTAATTAATTACCACTTTACTAATACCACACTTATCTGTGCTAATAAGCATCGCTCAGACAACTCTTTTTGCCTTTTTTTGCCTTTATTTATTTTATTTTTTTTTAAATAGATTCCCTGGGCAGTGATATTCCCAAAATGGTGCAGCTCTTCCGAGAATGTCACGAGTACGCCGTGCAAGACGAGAGTGTAATCAAGACAAGGATAGCCAGGGTGAGTTGTATGGAGAGTTTTCTCTCCTGAGCAGAACTCAAGTTAGTATTAAAAGAAAGGGGAAAAAAAAAGATGTTTTCAATCTGTTGCCCGAGATTTTTAACCATGTTCTTTAGCTGACCTGTGAAGGAGATGGAACTCTTTGTTGTGCAGCATCTTCAGCTGGTTTTAACCCCCTTTTTTTTTTTTAAGTAAATGAACTATGGGTTTGTAAGTCCGTGGTCAATATGGACAGAAGGATGAAAAAGTCTTTGCTTTACCCAAATAATAAAAGACTTTTAATTTTGATAACGGTAGTTCTGGACCGGAGCAGAAATATAACATTAATTTCTGCTTATTTACTTATTTTCTGTGCCCCAAACTGTGTGTTTTTTATTTTTCCTTCTGGTTTGTCTCTTTTCAACCCTGCCTGATGTTTAGTTTTCCTCTAACTGATGGTGGCACAGGAAGGAAGGGTACTAACCACCTGATCCCGAGAGAATTGTTCCAGACTTTGAACAGGGAGATAGCTGATTGTGTGCACACCAGGATTTAGTGTGGAATGCTTGTTTGGAAGCTGGGATATTTAATTGGGTGTGGGAGCTGTCTTGAAATACTTGAAACCCTCTGAGCATTGCCTGTCTTCATTGTGGGGCTGTTAGTGGGATTTTGAACTCCTTAACAGGGAACACGGAGAAGGAAGATCTACCCAAGTGTAGGATAAATAAATACCCAGTGTTTTCAGGTTTACTCATCTGGGCTTCAAGTACTGCCATGTCTAACCTGGCATTGTCCTTTTCCAGCTGGATATGCCTACTGAGCACATAATTGCCAATCTAAAGGCAGTTATCCATGATATCTGCACCTTCAAGCCACCACCTTACGGTAAGGAGCTGCTGTTCTAAGGTGGGAGTTCAAGTTATTAGCAAACAAAACTTAAGAACTGAGTGGTTTTAACTGATTGTCATTAAGTGACCTTTCTATTCTCAGGATATTTCCAAAATTTCTGGGGCATCTGCTTAGCTGGAGAGGAAGTGGTGGTTCATGAGCATAATTTTAGGGAAGAGTAGCCTTGAAGTGAGCGAAGAAAAGAACTTTTTATACTAATACTTGCCTCGTGTCTGCCAAAAGAATCATCTTGCACCTCTCCCAGTGATGCTGTTAATAGTAACTGCTGTACAGAGACCAGGCCATGCCTTGAGGAGTCCAAATAAAAAGCATAAAGGGTTGGTTGACCTGAAATATAATAAATAGGTGCAGAAAGGGGTGATATTTTTGTTCTGGATGATTTTAAATGTGAATTATGCCAGCCTAGTTCAGTCATCTGGTCTTGGTAGCATTTCTGCTGATTAGTGATTGATTCTTGTGGTGGGCCCTGATGAAAAATATTTCCTGTTTGTGGGAAGCAAACTTGCTAATCTTTACAACAATGGAGTCTAGCTGTGCTTTACTGTCAATCATTTACAGCAACTAGTTATCAACAACTTAATTAGTTCTTGTCAGGCTTTCCATAGGTGATAGCAGGTGTCTGCCAGGGAGGATGGGAAACTGTGGGCTGAAGGGATGTGTCTTGTTGGGATTCTGGACACGGTGAGGATTAATACTGAGGTGAGTCAGCCTGGAGCCGTGGAAAGGGGCCGAGTGACCACATGGGTGGTGTTTGTTTTCTAGATCCCATTGTGCAGAGGTTGGTGATCAGATCTTCAACCAGTGAAGGTTTGCAAGTGAACCTTGATGGCATCTTACCTCAAGTGGAGAAAGCAGAAGAAAAGGAAGAAGAAGAAGAAGAGAGAAGCGCAGATGATGAGGATGAAGCAGAAAAACCTGTCCAGGAACCCCGTTAGTACCTGAGGTCTTTCCTTGTAGATCTGACGATCACGCTCAGGAAGCAAAGGGTGTCGTTCAAATCATGCTCTGTGGAAACAAAAAAATAAATGGAACTCGTGAATTTCACTTCCAATTTCTGTGTAACAATGTCACAAACAGGAGCCTGTTGTCAGAACCAGGGAGTTTTTTTTCCCTAAGGAAAAATTGAATGTGTTCTGTGGGAGGAGTGGCCATGCACCCTCTATCTCAAACAATGCAGGTTCACCTCTGTGTAACTGAAACTACGTCCCTCAGAGAATCCAGGCAGTTCATGGTTTGCTTGCACTATCCCAGGCAGAATTGTGCTTATAATATTTTGGGATGAATCCTGCCTGAAGCTCCAAGTGTCACTTGTCTATTTTCCATCACAGAGGTGGTTCTTGAAGGGCTTGTGAACAACCACTTGGGATAAGTGGATCAGCCCGTCTTGGGTGTGCTTGGAACGTGAACTGATTTCATTCAAGCTGTGGAAATTGCTCTGATTTCTTATTTTTCCTGCTTTCCTCCAGCGCAGTTCTTAAATATACACTGGCAACCAGGATGTCTTTCCCGTTCTTTCCAGGAGGTGGCGTTCCTGCTCTTCCCTCCTGTATAAGTGTTGGAAAAAGAAATTCTCCTTGGGTGGTTTTTTTTTTTTTTTAATGTTAGTAAAACTGTACCCCCAAATGTAAGATGGTTCCTAAAAGGATTGGCTATTTACAATAGGGATCCTGTTGGATGAGCTGATCCGAATCTGGAAAGATTTGTGACTTGAAGTCATTCCTGTTATTGGAGGCAGGGCTTGTTTTTCCAAGAGGTTGCTCAGATACGTCTGCATGGAAGTTCTTGTAGTTCCCATCTGAAGCATTTGGCTGCTGTCAGTCAGGAATCTTGGAATGTTCCTGTTGGGCCACAGTGATAGATTATGGATTATGTGGGGTGCTTTGCTCAGAGTTTGATCAAAAAATTCTCTTTAGGGGTGTGGAGGAAAGTTTCACAGTGACTAAGTAGACTTGCTGGGTTCTATGTGGAAAAAGCAATGCCGGTGCACTTGGGTGTCCATCTGAACACATTTTCCCTCCTTCCTTTGTTCTGCACAAGTTTAAGTTGTAGAGTAAAGCTTTTTTAGCTTCCTAATACTGATGTCTAGGAATTTCTGATCTGGAGCACCAGTTTGAGAAGATAGGTGAGGGTAAGTAATTAAGAAGAAACTTTTTTTTTTTAATTACTTCAGATTTGTGGAGTTTTTCTCCTTTACCCTGTGCTTTAAATAATTGATTGTACAGGTAACTAGTGGTTGTGTGCTGGCAGGTCTAGTCCATGAGCAAAGGTAGTCACTTAATCAGCCTGCACAAAAGGCTTGATTACTTCTGACAAGTTTTATCTGGGTGTTTTTTTCTAGTGAAAAGAAAATTAATCACGTTGCATAAGCTCCTCATCTACAGCCTGTCTCCCTTCATTAGCTCATGTACAGCATCCTCTGCAAGTACATCCCTGATCCTGCCACCTTTTTCCTGCTTGGAATTTGTGCTGAGGACGAGCAGGAAACGTGAAGCCACAGGGATGTGCTTCGGGACCTGGCTCTTGGTGCATCCCAGCTGGATCACCAGCGGGTGATCAGCATTCTGAATTTTAGCAAAAGGTAGGACACTGTTTTACAGGAAGGCTGTTTCACCCTGAAGATCACGTTTTGTGCCTGTGTGTAAGCCAGGAGTGTCTTTATTACTAAGGGATTACACATGTAAGGGATATTATGAGGCATTACCGTGGATATGTGCTGTTTGTGACCCCAGAGGAGCAGTGTGAAGGTAAGTTACCTCTTGGTGTGGAGAAGCAAACCTTGTGATATCATTTGCATAGGTTTCTTGCTCTCTTCTCTGTTCTTTTGGCTAATTTCCAAGGCTTTAATATCCATCATGCCCTTTTTGGTGGATTTAAAAAAGTGATGCTTGAGCATAAATATGCGGGTGAGCTTAAATCGGAGGCTCTCAGACTGCTGAGTGTGCTCTCAAAGAATAAAAGTGTGTGGAATAACAAAGTTCCTGCGGAGATCTGCGCTTGGAAAATTCGAATACTGTGGGAATACTGTAAATCTGGCCCTCCAGAAGTCAGGGCAGCAAGAGAAGTAGCTCACGAACTCTGCAAGTTTTCGGGTGTAGTTCTGAATACGTGCTGCTAAATGCTAAAGGGATAATGCCCCTGGTCTGTGTGGTACTGAAACAGTGTTGTACATTGCTGGCTTCTAGAAATCACAATTTTGGAAAAATTTTATCAAAAAAGGGAATGCTGCAATGCCTTTGTAATGCAGATAATGTACAGTGGCTTTTAAATTTTTTTTTTATCTGGAGCTGCTGTTATTTAACTGAGGAGAGGAGCGGGAGATGAGCTGGGATTCATGACGAGAGCACACAGAAACATTTGCCCAAACAAGGAAGAAATTGTCCTGGAAGCACGTGTGCAGCTCTGGGGAATGCAGGGTTTAGGCTGACACAGCCTCAACCTGGACTTGTACGGGAATTCATTGCACTCCAAAAAACTTGGAATCTCTGTAGGTCAAACCGAGTTCACGAGGCTTTTGCTGTGAGTTCTGCCACGGAGGTGAGGCTGGAAGAGGAGGGCGGGGATGTTACAAATGCCACATCCAAAACTAGCAGGGGTGAGGTGTTTTTAGTGCTGAGCTGGGCATTGCGAGTGATTAAATATGATGACATTTATGTCCTGCAGTACCGTTGGTCAGTGTCAGCTCCAAGACTGCTTGGAAAACGAGGAAAACTCCAGTCTTCCCAAACTGCCAGGTACTGGGGGATGCTGGGTTAAGTTAAAATACTACTGTGTGTGGTGACTCTGCAGTGACGTATTGTTTGGGTCACTGGCAGGGCTGGACAGGGCTGTGGCACTTGGAACGATCGAAAGACGGATTTTACACATTAATAAGTTAATGAACCCTCTCTGTACTTGGCTTTTACTATTTCCACCCGTTGTCCCTTGCTGGTGCTCCTTTGAGTTTGATCAAGTTGTCCTGAGTTTCACTTGAGGAGTTAGAAGGGAATAAGGGCCTGTGCATTTCTTCCTTTCATCGTTTCTGCCGTATCTGAAAGGAACACGAAACACTTGTTTGTATAGTGCTGGTGCGTGCAGAGATAGTTGTTATGTCTCCCTGCTCCTATTTTTATAAAGAACAACCTCCTGCTAATAGCTAATGAGCATTAACTTGAGAAACTCATCATGCAAATCGCTGCTTGGATCTTGGAGCCATGCCAAGCTGCACATTTTGCATCTCACATTTGTTGCTGGAATTCCAGCACGGTGATTAAAGGCATGCAATCCTGGAAAAAAAAAAAAAAAAGGGAAATCTGACCTCCAGCTTGGAGTTCAAGATGGTAGTGTTCATTAGGAAGTGAATCAGAACTGAACAGATGGAACTACCACGAGGAATTATTATCAAATTGAGCTGCCATCGTTGCATTTAATCAGGAGATGAAGGCAGCAGCAGCCCAGCTCTGTACAACTGACTGCTATGTGGGAATTGGGATACTGCTATGAAACAGGAACACTGAAATTAGCTGGGAAAAAAAGATGATTTCATTCATGGACTGGTAAAACTAAGCTCGCTTTTTTAGTTCCTTTCAGGTTGAGGCTTTGGCTCGTAGCAGTTTAATGGCTGAGACTTCCAATGCGGGTCTGGTTTTCTTTATCCTCAGACTTAAAAGAGCCCAGTTTTCATTTGGAAAAGTTGGCTCCAGTACCTTCTGTTGGGTGTGCAGTGCTGGAGGGGTGAGAGAGGGAGTTTTTCATGAGTGGACGTGGCACCGTGTGTGTGTTGAGGTGCTTAAAGCAAGAAAACGCTGTAAGGGGAACAGTTTAGCCTGGGCTTTGGTCTTTTTTCTTAATTTGAGTGCTTGATTTGTGATTGCTAATGTTGGAGTCTTCATCTATTCCATGGATTTGCTCTAGAAAGGCAGAGCAAAGGAGGTGACACGGCAGGAAGAAATGGACAAGGCAGTGACAAAAGTACCGTCGTTTCCCTAAACAGACCCTGCCCCTTTGTTGTACTTCTTGTTACAATAATACAAACAAAACTGACAGACACCCAAACACAACTACTGAACAGCTTCACACCCACGGGGAGAGGGGTGACCTTTCCCAGGCATCAATGTGCGAGCCAGGCTAAAGGCAGCGGGGTCAGGTCCAACACAAACACGCTTGCTTTGCCTGTTCCCGGTGCTGCTGCGGCTGGGACAGGTTGTGGGATCGCTGGGGGCCGTTTCATCCCCAGGGAGCTACCGAGGAGAAGGAGAAGGAGGAGGAGGAAGAGGAGAGGCTCCCCTGGTCCCCCCGCCCAAGGTGCGGGGGAGGAGGAGGAGGAGAGGCTCCCGCGGCTCCCCTGCCCAAGGTGTCGAGGAGGAGGAGCAGGAGGAGGAGAGGCTCCCCCGGTGCCGGGAGGAGGAGGAGGAGCAGGAGGAGAGGCTCCCCCGGTGCCGGGAGGAGGAAGGAGGAGGAGGAGAAGGAGAAGCTCCCCCGGTGCCGGGAGGAGGAAGGAGGAGGAGGAGAAGGAGAAGCTCCCCCGGTGCCGGGAGGAGGAAGGAGGGCGCCGCGCTGCCCGGGGCGGGGCGGGGGGCGGGCGGGCTGCGGCGCGGAGCTGCCGCTTTGTCTGCGGGCAAAGTTTGGCGGCGGGGCGGGGGCCGAGGCGCTGCCCCGGCACCTGCCGAGGGGCGGGCGGGCACAGCCCGCTGCGCTGCTGCCGCCGCGGGGCCATGGGCGCCCCGAGCGCCGCCTGGGCCACGCTGAGCCTCCTCGGCGCTGCGCTGGCCGCCGCCGCCGCCTCCTCCTCAGGTGAGTCGTAGCGCCGGGCGCGTCCCCGTCCCGCGGGATTGTCCCTGAGGAGACACCCAGCTCCGAGCCCGCCGTTTCCCGCGGGGTTCGGGTGGGCTTTCCCCGCCTCCCTCCATCCCCGCTCCCCGGCCCCGGCCCGGGCGGGGGGTCCGCCTCCGCCCCACGCCATTTTGGCGGCCTCTCCTCGGGCGAGGTGAGGGGCACCGGGGCGAGGCGGTGCCCGTGCCCGGCCCTTCCCGCGGCTCTTCCCCGCCGGTGGGTGCCCGGGAGCGGCCGTGGAGCGCCGGGGATGGAGGAGCGTGTCCCGCCTCGGCCGTCGCGGGGCTGCCCCTCACGCCGGGCGGGAAGGCAGCGCAGGACAGCAGGGAGCCAATGCCCAGGTGAGGGGGCTTGTTACCCCGCAAGCGGCTGGTGAGGGCTTCGGCTGTCCGAACCCACAGAAACCACCCCGTGCCCGTGCGGGAGGGGGCACAGAGCCGGCCCGCAGCCCTCGCACGCCCCACGGGTGCCGGTGTCCGTGGGCAGGGCTCGGGAATGCTGTGGTGGGAGCTGGGCATTGCCTGGGGTGCGTGAGGGGAGCTGCGGGGAGCGGGCACCGGCCGCCCGCCTTCCCGTGTTTTAAGGAGGATTCATCTGAATGGGATTCAGTTGAATTCGGCTGAATGCAGCTTGCCCTGTGTGGATGTCGCTGCGAGGGTGCTCGGGAGGGGGGACACACCAGGCGTCGGTGTCTTCGTGGTGTTCTGGACAGACAAGGTTATGCGATGCTGCCACTCAAAAGCTGCTTCAGTGGGTGCGAGGCAGAGCCATCATTTGCAGGAACGTTTTCAGGTGTGATTTGCAACAGGTGTCGATCACCCTGGGGACTGGGGGTTGCGTGGAAAATGAGGGCGCTGTAACGAGAGTTGCTCGATGTGTGTGTGATGTCCTTGGCTTGCTCACGGTTGGGAATAAAAATCAGAGGTATTTAAGGATTTCCCAAGTCCTGCAAAGTTGGGTTGTATCTTAGTGCCCCCCCTTGGTAACTTGTGAGGGAGGGAAAAATGTCTCTGCCCTCTTTAGAGAAGGATTAGACTTTGTGAGTTTGGTTTCTAGTCCTATATAGTCCTTACTCTGTGCTCTGGCCCCGGAGGGGATGAGCACACTGATACTTTTAAGGAACTATAGCTGTGAGTGAGCTAAAAAAAAGAGCAGCCAGCCCACGGGGGGTAAAACATGTGAGTTGTGCTGTTTTTGACCAACTGGTATTAAGTCGTTCGTGGCTTTTTGTCCCCACGTGCCTCCCAACAATAGGTGACCTTGTGTTTTGCACTGGATTTTGAGGTGCAGCTGCACGGTGAACCTTGAAATTATCCTCTCTTGCCGAAAGGAAAGCTTATCTGCTGAATTTGAGGGGCACACGATTGGGCTCTTGTGGCTCCTCTTGGCAAGGGAAAATAATTCCCAATGGTGCCTCCGTGGTCTCTTGCAGCTGAGCTGAAGACGGGCTCGAAGGAGGAGCTTTTGGTTCAAAGGAGTGTTAGCTCCCAGGTTTTCTGTACAGATTTGTCTTATATGCATTTCTTGGGAAGCAACACTCTTTGACAAGGAAATTCTTACTTCTCCGGGGGGTCCCTCAAGGCAGCCTTTCCCGCGTTCTCTTTCCTTTTCATCTCCGAGTTTTTTGGGCTGCTTCTGGTTACACATTCCTGTCACGTTTTCAGGAGGCAGATCTGTGTAGTTGTTCAAGAACAACTGTTTTCCCAGCAAATCAATGGAAGAGCTGTCATTCAACTTATTCCTGGTTTTATTTCCTACCCTTTTATGTGATTATTGAAGTAGAATATGCAAAGTGTGCTTGGATGGGCGCCTGTCTCTCTCCCTGGCTCGGAGAACCTTTCTCTCAGCCAGCAGCGAGGACAGGGAAGTCTGAAGCAAGAGGAGCCCCTGTGAGCTTGTCCTGTTGTGCATGGAGGAGTGATTTAGGAGTGGCAATTCAGGCTGGCTCTTCTCACCGTTATTTTGGCAGCCTCCCCTTTTGCATGTGCCTTGTCTGTGCCTCTCTTGAGCCTGTCGCTTACCCAGGGGTTGCCCAGCTGGCCCCGAACTGCATTTTCCTCGTGGCTGGCGAGTGCATGGCCAGAGGTGGCTGCTCAGTGCTGCTCGTGCTGTGCCAGAGCAGGTTCACTGGGGAATGTGCTGCTGTCACTGGTTTCTAACCCATTTTATTTTCCTTTGCTCCCTCAGGTGCCTGCGTCTACCACGGCCTCTTATTTGAGGTAGGTAAAAGCTCACACGTGTTTTGCCAGGGAAAGGTTTGAGAAGGTGCTGTTGAACTTGAGTCTAGTCCTTGATTTTTTTGTCACCCCTGCAACTGGGGTGCAGGTCACAGCTCTGTCAGTCTGCTGGAAAACAGCAGGGGAGTAACTACTGCCTGTGTCTATCTGGGGCTCCTTTGGCCAGCGTGTGAAAAGATGTGATGTGGGATATTTCCAGGTTCTTGGAAGCCATGTGAGTGACAGATATCCAGTCCTAGGCACGATGGAGGTGATGCTTTGTAAAATGTAATGGCAGGATGTGTGTTTCTTTCCCTGAATTAATGACAACAGCTCAAAACCTTTTCCTCTCAGCTGGTCACAGTGTGTCCTGTGTATAAAGGTGAGTCTCTCCTTTATAAACCCAACATCTTTCCTTTTCTAGTGTCTCTCTTTGCGTGTACATAACCCGTGGGCGACTTTGTACGAGAATCACAGGTTTTAAGAATTTATGAGCAGTGTTTTGCTCTGTAACACTGGTCTGCCTTGCTCGGGTACTTCTGGCTAAAAAGGAAACGGCTGAGCAACTTTGTGTCTCTGGAATGCTTCTGGACCTGCCTCCAGTCCCACAGCAGGCTGGCTCAGGGATTTGTTAGCACAGGCAGGGAGGCGGCAGCTGTCTGGGGTTTTATTTCTCTTGGAGCAAGAGGGGCTGTGTGCTCTGCGTGTGTGACACACGGCCACTGGGCCCTGTGGAAACAGCTGGTGGCAGGGGTTTGCCCTTTGCCCTTCCAGTGTGGACTTGGAGGCTTGGAAGTTTTTCTGCTCCCAAGAGGGGAATTGCTGGAGGCGAGTGTTTTTGGTGGGTGGACTGGGAGGAAGTTGAAGCAGGCTAAATGTGTTTGCTCCCCTTAATGATGTAGAGTGGAAGGTCTTGACAGCCACTGGACTGTTTAAAGATTCCAGTGGAGTGAACTGGATGGCAGGACTCTTCCTGCTGAGCATTGCTGGGTTGGCAAGAGAGGGGTTCATGTCCCTCAAAGATGTTTATTCCCTTTTGTGTTTTTCTGATGTTTCGGGGGGTTTTTTTTTCTCTGCTCTTTCTTTCACTGCTGCTGTGTGTTTGAAATGCTGCTGTGGGTGTCTCTAGTATCATTTGTGCCTAAGGACTGAGGTTATATTCTGGGTTAGGTCATTCCTGTTTGAAAAAAACTTGCTCCCAGTATCCTTGAGTTGGTGTTTATCGCTGTATTTAGTGAGGTTATTGTGTGTTTATTAATAAATGACTGCAGTAGTTGTCTTCAGCCCAAGAGGGCTGCTCTGCAGTAAACCTGGGGGCAGACACGAAGGTGATAGAGGACACCTATGGCACTCACAGAGCTGGTCACAACCTCCAAGAGGAACCTGTAGCAACTTCTTTGGTGTCTTAAACTATGGTTAGAAACACTGCTTCCTTTCAGTGTCTCCTCTTAGCCAGGATTTTTCTCCATGTTTTCGTGCAGAGGAGGCCACCAAGATTAGAGGGATGGAGCAGCTCTCCTGCGAGGAAAGGCTGAGAAAATTGGGATTGTTCAGCCTGGGGAAGAGAAGGCTTCAGTGTGACCTAATTGTGGCCTGAAGGGAGCCTAAAAGAAAGATGAGGAGGGACATTTTACAAGAGCCTGGAGTGACAGGACAGGGGGAAATGGCTTCACGCTGACAGGGCAGGATTAGATGGGATATTAGGAAGAAATTCTTCCTTGTGAGGTTGGTGAGGCCCTGGCACAGGTTGCCCAGAGAAGCTGTGGCTGCCCCATCCCTGGAAGTGTCCAAGGCCAGGTTGGACGGGGCTTGGAGCAACCTGGGCTAGTGGAAGGTGTCCCTGCCTGTGGCAGGGGGTGGGACTGCCTGATCTTTAAGGTCCCTTCCAACCCAGGCCATGCTGTGTTTCTGCTGGGTTTTTGTAGGAATGCGAGGTCTCTGAAGTCACTTGGAAAATCCTTGGTGCATAAATCAGACATTTAAGTGTAGAGGTGCAGGCACTGCAGAGTTGCTCAAACTGTTAACGCTGCAAAAGTTCTGCATCTTGTTTGACTGACTTGGCTCCTTGTGCGTCCAGGGTCAGCTTGTGTTCGTGGCTTTCCTCTGAGGAAAAACACCTCTCTGGGTGCGATTTCCACCTGTGTGGAGGTGGTTCGTGTTCCTCCCTCTGGCTTCACCTTTGAGGGAGTTTTCAGATCCACACAACCAGCACAGCAGCTTCCTTTACTTAGCAAGGAAGAAAACACACAGTGTTTTTTCTTAGCTGAAGGGCACATTTGTGCCTCTCCGAAAGTCAGGCTGGGTGGGAGGTGTTGGTCAAATCCACAGCTGGCTTGTGCCAGGAAGAGTTTTCAGCCCTGGGAAGAGGGGAGGGGAACACAGGGCTGTGAATTAAGGTGGCTTAAATGGCAAGTGTGACTTGATAAATGACCTGATGGCTGGTAGACAATTGAAAAAGTCCAGGTGAGCAACCTCCAGGACACTTTGATTTTGTCCTTGTTAAAACATGGTGCCTATGGCACCAGGATAAATTTCTGCACTGACATATTCTTTTGGAAGTTTTCTGAGACACAAGTATGACTTTTTTTTTTTTTTAACACTATAAAGCACTAAAGAAGCTTTTCTGAAAGGAAATGTTTTTAGTCTCGGAGTTGGAATGAAAATTATGAACAGAATAAAAAGCCCTAACTTAATCCACAAAGTGTGAGGCAGCTGCTTGCTCGGCTTCAGAGCTGTTTTTTAAGTCATTTGGCTTATTTAGCTCATATCAGTGACAATAAACCGGTTTGAAGTATCTGATGTGACCGACTGCACATCCTTATTCATTCAAGTATCCCTTTAAATCTGATAAATTCGGTAACATCTCGTGGTTACCTGTGTACATTTAGTTGTCAGAAGTTTAAAGAAAGCCTGATTTGATGCTTTTTAAATCAAATTTCCATTTCCATCTATAGCTTGTGCTGGACAGAAATGAGAGGGGAAAGGTAATAAATAAAAAATGATGGGTTTTTTCCCCCAGTTTTTAAGTCTCCCACTGCAGATAGCTTCTACTCTGAATAAATTCAGTGGCTCTGTAAAATAAATGTTAGCAGGTGCAGAGCACTTCTGGATGGGGAAAAATTCAAATTAGCAGTGGAAAACGAGCTTCATTTCAATTTCTTTAGAAGGAATAACAAGTCACTACTGAAAAATGAGATCAGAAGTGAAGATTTCAGTTGAAAGGTTTGTTTGTTAACTCTTACAATGGTCAAGATGCTTTTGTTTTTAAATAATGTGATTTGAATGCCACTGTTTAGCCTGGGGCTACATCCTCTTGGTGTACATGAATGCTGTGCAGTTAAGGTTTATTAATATAATAATGAGATGCTTCTCGTGCAGCAAATCTCTTCTGCTCGCGGGTTTCAGAAAGCTGGGATCAACCGAGGCTCCAAAATAAAAGTGCTTTTTGAACCAAGCGTGTGCTGCACGTGTGTTCTTTCTTTGTTTTGCTGGAAAACAGCAGTGAAATGTAGAGGAATGGGGGTGGGCTCTTGATTTTGTGGGACCAGGTGAAAGAAGCTCAGGGGCAAGGTAAGGATTTTTTTCTCTCACGGGTGGATTCTCGTCCCTTGATCAGTGAAAGAGTTGGTTTTAATATGAAATGATCTTTCTTTTTTATCTCTGTGGTTCTGAATGTCGCTTTCTGGTCTGAGAGAACGATCCCTCATGTGGTAAGGACCCGGAGCACAGCATAGCTGGGAGTTGGGATGTTCTGGAATTCTCACACGTTTCCTTTCAGCAGCTTGGACCCGGTGAACGCCGATGACACGCAGTGAAAACTGGAAGATTAATTGTGTTATATATCACAGCAGACAGGGTTTGATGCAGTACATACCCCTGAGGAAGGGCTCTTCCTTGCCACATTTTCCATGAGCAAACAGCGATGGACACAAGTGGTGAGAGATACATTGATGCAGCACCAGCTTTGTGTGTCTGGGAGCGGCCAGTGGCACCGGCTGGGCACACTCCTGGTGTCTCCAGGTGCTGCTCCCTGGGAGTAGCTGTGTCCCTTTCCATGAGGTGTCCAAGTAGGGATGAGGCAGATTTTCCTGCATCAAGCACTGTGCCTTAACTTACCCTGGTGCAGCTGAAGCACAGAGCCGGTGTGTCTCGGCTTACCCTGAGGGTGTTTCTCTGCCCTGCTCGCCCAGTGGGCTGCAAATACACTGAATTTATCATCCACTTCCCTTGTGGTGTCTGTGGTTTCTCACAACACACTCCCTGGTCAGAAGTCGTTCCTTTTCCCTCCTTTTTTTGGATCTCATATTCCAGCAGTCCAGGGCCCAGCAGTAAAGCCACCGTCCTTCTCAGTCATCCGCGTGTGTTCAAGAACAGTGTTTGGCCCCAGAATCCATGGGATGCTCTTCCCGAGCAGTCACACATAGTGTTTTTGGCAAAAAGAGGTTCTGAAACAGCTCCTCTTTGCTTTGGGTGGCACAAAAGGTACGTGGAAAAATCGATAAACTCCAAGAGGCAACTCTGGGGGTTGTGGGGCTTTTTGAGCTTTAGTTGGAGACTCGCTGCTGTCCACAAGGACTTTTCCTTGGAGGTGGGAGTGTCTGCTGGCTGTAGTGTTCTGCTCCAGGGGTCTTCCCTCTCTGTCCTCCGTCCTGGCTGGTGAAAGACTCGTGCTTTAATCTCCCGTGTGTCATGGGAGGTGATCTGGCATCGGCTTTATTTGGAGATCAGGGTCTTTACAAGGGCTGCCCTGTTCCACATTTTCCATTCCAGTGGGTTCCCGGATGGTGGCTGTTCAGCCACGAGCGCTGACTTAAGTAGATGATTAACATTTGATGCCCCAGTTAGAGGAGCTGTGTGCCAGAGCCTTGGCAGGAGATGTTGGGCTCCTCATGGATTCATTCACCAGGACGAGGATTTCACAATTACACAGCGTTTAGAAATTTCACAGGTCGTTGTGCCTTCCGTCTTTCAGGGTGCATTTGAAGAGCTTTCTTAGGAAATAATACCTTGTAATTTGTCTTTTACTTTTTCTCTGTAAATCCCCATCATGCAAAATCTCTTTTTCCTTTGCTTGGTCACTTCCTCATTCCTTCCCTTTCCTCAACCCTTTCAAAACCTTGATCAGGATTCCCGTTTGCATTTTCTCCTTAGAGGAGGGGCTGTGATGTCTGATGAATTGATAAGAAAAATTATAGAAATCAGGTTTTGCCAGTGGAAAAAGCCTATAATGCACTTCCAGTCCTTGTAGGACAGCAGGTTCTTTACACATGGATTTCTTCTGGATATATGAGTGCAGGATGGTTGTGTTGCTGATGTCTCCTAGTGGGGAATCCGAGTTGTTTGTGGCTGTTTGATTGGATCTAATAGGTAAAACCAGAAATGATGTGAAGAAAAGGAAAATAGCTAAGATAACTGAGGAAGATGGATCCCCAACTCTTGTTGGCATTGCCTGGAAATTGGGCACTTTGCTCTGTACTAGTGCTGGCACATTTGCCAGCCCAAGATGTGTTTGAGACCTTGTTCTTCATCCTTGAAACATCTTGGGTGAAGAAATTCCGAGGAACTGAATGTCTCCTCAGGCTTTTGAAATAGATGATTAGTGTTCTAATCCGTCATAAACCTTAGGCACTGGTGTCTGGACAGTGGTCCCATGTGGAATTTATCATCTTCCAGGTTGGTTTCACTGCATTTTCCCCCCCCCCTTTTTTTTTCTTCTCCTTAAATAACTCCTGTCCCCATCAGAAATGCGGTTATAGTTAAATTAATTGATTCAGTGTTGTCCAGGATAAATCATTCCCTGAGCCTGTTCAGCAAACATCAGCTCTCCAGTTGCTGCTGTTCTGACTGCTGAATTCACAAGGAGCCCAAGATATTCCTTTCAGGAACACAAAAAATCCCAAATCTGAAGCTCTCCCAGATGGGAGCATTGATTTCACGTCAGCACTCGGACCTGTCAGGAAGTGGCTGCCAAGAGCCGCGTGGGGCTCAGAAGTTTATGGTGCCGGGATGCTGCTATTTCTGCCAGGCATATTAAACAGCTCCCGGTGGGAATGCAGGCAGCAAACTTCCGTTGGGAGACTGCTGTAGTTCTCCTGCTGCTGTGGTTTATTGTTGAGCCGTAGATTAAGGAGCCCCGTTAGGATAAAACACCGGGTTTTGTAATCACCGCAGCGGCTCCAGGATCATCCCGTAACGAATCCTCGGATGAACCCCGGGAGCTCAGCATCCAGAGCATCTTTGTGTTCCCAGCTGCCATGCTGCAGCTAAAGGAGAGTCCTGGGCTCTGTGTTTCTGAGGATCAGAGAGAGGAAATAACCTCTCCCTCCTCCCCCAAAGGATAAATCTCGAGCACGATTCCTTCCCGGATTAATTTGAATAATTTTAAGCTGGATGTTTTGTTCCTCAAAACAAAACAGAAGAGTAGTTTCCCAACCTGCTTTATGTGTTTTGTGGAGATCAAAATGAAACTTCTTGCAGGCTCAGAACTGGGAAGTGTTCATTTGAGTGTAATAAATTTTCAGGGATGTGGACAGGAGCTGAAAGTCGGGGTCTTGCAGTGAGATGGCAAAGACAGGGAACTTGGGGTGGAGGCAGAGTTGTCACTACTGACACGCCGAGAGCCAGTGCTCAGTTAGGGGGTGCAGTAAATCCTTTCCTCCTCTGAGCCTGGAAAAGTGATTTCAGGGGAAAACATGAGCAAACTTGTTAGCAATTTCTCTCCACATTTTTTTTGCAGTTTTATAGATTCCTCTATATATGCAAAAAGCCTGATCTTCTGTTGTACATAAGAAGTTAGTTTACTGTTGAATTCTCAGAGTAAGAGTGACTCGGTGCATTTTTATTGCAAGGGATTATTTTTTCTGTTGTTGTTTTGAGAGTCAGAATTTTAAGCGTTCCATAGGTCTGGTTTTAAATAGGAAGGACTTAAAAAATTGCACCTACTCCTTTCTGTCTCAATTTCCCAGTGAAAATGTGGGATCACCGTGCTTATGGAAGGAGAATCTAAAAGTGCCTCAATCCACCATTATGTGGAAACCTCCCAAACTAAAAATTAATCATGTGCTTCCATTAAGTGACATAAGGAATAGTTCTTAAGTCTCTTTTCCATGAATTTGCCTTAGTACTTTGATTCTTCCCAGCAGAGTTAATTAAGATGACACTGATCCACTGTTTCTTTTGGAAGGTGATGTGGCTTCACAACCCTGTGTATGTCCTGCTTTGGAACTGTGCAGCACAGGGTTTCTCTTAGTCGTAGGATCCTTTCCAGGCAGTTTCAGAGGGATTTGCTGGCTTTGGGAGAGTGGTGAGACCTCTGGATCTCCTCACTCTTTGGAGAGGAGTGTGCTGGAGTTGCCACGGATCCATCCATCTCCTCTGACCTCATTCTGTGGGAGAAGATCTAAGCTCACAAGATATAAGAGTGTCAGTTCTCCTTCTCGCTTCAGGCAGAGAAATATCTGTGAGATCAGAGGCGAGCCTCTTGAATTCCCTAGGAGAAGGCGTCATCCATGATATTTTTTGCATCTTAGGAGTGGGCTGTGCAGTTGTGATGCTTTTCCTTGTCCTTTTATCCACTTGACATTTCTATCTTGTGAAATCTGGCTGTGGGTACCTGCTGTGTCCAGGCTGCCAGGAGCATTGATTGGTGATGTGAAGCCCTCTCAGCACTGTTTTTTGAATTATTAACATGATACTCATTTCCCTAATAATAATAGGAACTGTTAGTGTCAAAAGTAAACTGGGAGTGGTGCTTTCTGCACAGAATGTTTCTGCTGGGCTTTCACTGCTTGTCAGCAAGGTATCAGCAAGCAGTTCTTGATGCTTTTGAACCCGTGGCTTTGTTGAGAATGTGCAGGATTAAAATCTAGCACAGGGGACCCCGCAGCTGTTTGTTAATATCCGATCATTTCCCTCCTTTTAGTCTTGCATGGGAACATGACTTTTGTTCTGCAGGTACCAGCCAGGGGGCTGATCCGATCTTCAAGGTCATATCTTTTCCTCAGCGTCCTGTTTACACAGATGCCTTCGTTAGCCTCTGCAAATAGCTGCCAAATCCACATGTTGGGGCTGGGGGGATGATAATTCCTCATCTGGCAGCTTCCCCGAGCAACCTCCTTCTTAAAATCAGCAGCAGTCCTGTGTGAGAGGCGCAGTGAGGTCTCTAGACTTAATATTTTTAGTGCATTCTGCGTGATGCCAGAGTGTTTTTAACCTCTGCTGAAGTCATTTCATGCTTCTGTAATTCATTGGGTTTTCAGTGTATTTATAGAGGCTGTTTTTTCAAGCACTGCAGCAGAAGTGATGGGAGCATCTGGTTAAATCCATCACGTCTTGTACAACAACCTCTGAGCGGCTGTTTGATGAAATAGAGGGAAAATAACCTTGGTAATTGAGCCTTTCCCCCTTTAGATGATTACACCAGTATTTTGAAGGCTTTAGATATTTAATATCATTAGAGTGCCATAAGTGTCACTGAAACCACATCAGTCAGCAGTGACATCTGAAACAACAGAGCCGCGTTTCAGCTCACGCTCAGACCCTCGGCTGTGCTGATGTGGAAGCGAGGAAGCTGTGATCTGCTGGGATTCGTATTTGGAAGCCTCCCTGAGACGGTGTTGACAGCAGCATCTGTGTGGAGTGACAGAGCAGAGCTGTGTGAGGAGCGTTGGGCAGGTCACAAAAATGAGGAATATCCTCCCTTGTGCTGGCACGGAGAACGGGTCTCGTGCTTAATCTTTCAGTCTCCGGAAAGCGATGCCCGAGTGATTTAGGTGGGGCCTGTAGGCTTGCCAGTCTGCAGCGTTGCAGAGAAAGCAGAGGTGAGGCCAGAGTCACTTATGGAAACACGATCAGCACCTTTCTATTTGGGGAGCCCACATTCCTTGAGCCCCGAGCTACTGTAAGTGCTGGAGCTGCTTTGATGTCAGTGCAGCCGGGCATTTTACCAGCTGAGCACTTGACCCTGGCACTGGGTTGGTCACTGAGCTCATTTAATACATGAGGCAGGGCTGCAGACACTGGTTTACCAGTTGGTGTTTTCCAGGGAGAGCATGGATTTACCGTTAACTCCCCTTGCAGGAGATGTGGAGTAAACCCAGCTGCTGCTCTGTCTCATTTTCTTACCTCATCTTGGTCCTACAGGTGAAGTTCTGGCTCCTGTGAGCCAAACCCCTGCGTGCACAGATAAAGAACTGGTTTGGCATTGGATCTGGGTGTTTACAGAGGCATCTGGATTTGGGGAATGTGCTAAAGCAGATGAGATTCCCTTCCCTTGGCCATCTTCAGGCACCTTAACCCTCGGCTATCCCGGTTGGGAATGGCAGTTGCCTGAGTTACTCTTGTGCTTATGAACCATTTTTGTGGGCCAGGTTAAAGTGAGGGGTGGTGGGAACTGCTTGGGACGTGTTTTACAGGGGGCCTGAAGGTTGAGGTTAAACCAGACACAGCAGCACCAACACTTCTGTTAGGTTGGGGGTGTTGGGGATTGTGTGTAGAGGGAGACTTGTGGGCTTTTGGTGTTCCCCCTCTGCCTTTTTTGGGACCATCCATGACCTACAGCAGCGTGCTGGGATGTGAGTTACCCCACACTCTGCATTAATGCTGGGGCAGTAGTTTCAGTGGGGTTACTCTTACCTAATCAAATGTGCTTATCCGGGCCTCCCCAGGCACTTGGAGTGTTGGAAATCCATCCACGCTTTGCCTCTGGCTTCCCTGGGAGCAGCTCCCGGCTGTGCTTTATGTTCATGTCTCTGTTCCCTGGCGAGGCAGTTGCTGTGGCTGCTGAGAAGTCAAATGAGGTCCTTGACTGTGGTTTATTTTTTGCTTGGCACAGTCACTTTGGTCTCTAGGAAGGTAACAATCCCCATGTGCCTGAAGGAATTGGAAAATGGTGGTTTAGGATTCCAAAGAAAACTGTATCCCTCCCCTTCATTTCCCCTTTCTCTTAATCATTTTATAGAGACTTCCAGAGGATTTTCTCATGAGCTTTTGGCCCCCTTGTGTTCCACTTGGTACTTTATTGACCACATTGTCCACACGAAATGAGAGCAGTGCAGTGGGACAGGTGTGCTGGAGTCTTTTGTTATCCTTAACACAGAAAGTAAAAATTCATCAGTGACAAGGGCTTTTTTTCTAGAGGGAAGTTCCTGGGATCTTTCCCTTCTCCCATTCTCTTTTTCCTATTTTCCGTTTTCATGTGAGCATGTACATGAATAAATAAAAGTTCCTGCAGGCATCATCATTTTTTGCACTGCACTTTTAAACAGCTGTGCTTACCAGGAGCCTGTTCCCGATTTTGTCACAGACTGAGGGAAGGAAAAAGCCCTTCCACTGTTACCTGTGGACTTCACACCTTCAGTGAAGGCCAGAGTGTAAGTCCTGTAGGAGAAGACAGAGCAACAAAAGGGCACCTGCCCTTGAACCTTTGAAGTGTTAAAAGCAGGTGTGCACCTCCTGTGCCAAGCTTTTGAGGAAGGCGTGTGCGCCCTTTAAAAAAGAACAACCACTTGGAAGCTGATCAAAACAGTGGTTGGTTGTATTTTTTATTGCCCTTAGGTTTCCCAGAGATTTATTTTCTGCCAGATGTTTTGCTGTTTGTTTCCTGCGCACTGAAACGTGGGTGTTGGTAAACACAGTGTTCTGGGTAGTTCCTTGGAATAGCATTAAAAAAAAACCCCAACCAAACCCTACAGAATTTAGCAAACAAAGGAGGCTGTGCATTTTGTTTTCAAAATGTTGTGTATTTCTTTCAGAGTTTTTGGTTCAGTTTTTAGACCGGGTCTGATAAACCTGTTAGCTTTGCTGTGGTTGCAGCTGAAGCTGTTTGGGAGAGAAGCGAACACTCGTGCTGTGCCTTGGATCTGTCACTGACACCCCCTCCCAGCAGCCGAGCAAAGTCCCAGCTCCTCTCCCAGCTCAACTGGCCTTTCTGCTCCCAGCTTGAGGTTATCTCTGTGACAGTCACGGGCTGGCACTTGTTTGTGCAGGGACTGAGGGGACCCTGAGCCCCTCTGGGCCTCCCAAGCTCTGTAACACACAATAGTAATTATTGGTAAAAGTTGCTGAGGGCAGAGATGCTTCATTTTGTTATCTCCCTTTGAAAGTTTCTTTTTAACTCCATCGTGATTTCCTCAGAGCAGGACACACCTTCCAGCCCTAAGGAGAGGAAATCTCATTTAAGTGAACACTCAGTGGAGAGGTTCAGAAGCTCAGGGCTTGCTCCTCCTTGTTTGTCCCAGCCAAATTGGAGCACTGGAAATGCAAAGCTGGCTTTGCTTTGGAAAGCAGTGATTTATGGTGTGGAGTCAATAAACATGTTTGCACATGACTCCTTTGGGAATGCATAATAGTTCAGTTCGGGAACCTACCACAAAAGCACTCCTTCCTTCTTATCTTGCCCCAGAGGCCAGGGCCACTTGCACATTTTTGTTTCTATTCCCAAAGAACTGGCTGCAGGCAGAGATGGATTAGAGGAGAAATGATCAGGGTCTCCAGGCCTTCTGACCCAGGGGGAAAAACCCCATACACTTAAGTATTATTTCCAAAAAACCCCTCCACTAATATATATTTGTATCTGGATACAGGATACAAACATCCTGGCTTTTATTGGAAATAGTGTGGCTGCAGGAGCAGGGCAGTGACCGTCCCCCTGTGCTTGGCACTGCTGAGGCAGCTCCTCAAATCCTGGGGTCAGTTTTGGGCCCCTCGCTACAGGAAAGACATTGAGGGGCTGGAGTGTGTCCAGAGAAGGGAAGGGAGCTGGGAATGGGTCTGGAACATGAGTCCAGTGAGGAGCAGCTGAGGGAGCTGGGGGGGCTCAGCCTGGAGAAAAGGAGGCTCAGGGGGGATCTCGTTGCTCCCTACAGCTTCCTGACAGGAGGGGGGAGCCAGGTGGGGATCGGTCCCTTCTCCCAGGGAACAACTGGAAGAATTTAATAAAGCTGTGTAGATGTGGCACTTGGGGACATTCTTTGTTAGTGCTGGGGGAATGGTTGGACTCAGTGATCTTAGAGGTCTTTTCCAACCTCAGGGATTCTGAGATTCTGTAAAACCTTTTGGGTGCTCCTGGTGTGTTGACGCCCAGGTGGTAAGGGCTGATATAATTCCCAATATTAGGGGCTTACGGTTCAGGAGGAACAATGTTACATGAGCTGGGTATTTGGCTCTGCTGTGACAGCTGTGGGAGCATTAATCTGATTTTTCACTGTTCATTTGGTGGAGGGATGCGGGAGGATGCACGAGGATGGAGGGATCCAGGAGGGAGTCATGATTCCTCATTACTAAAGACTGGAGCTCTCTCTGCATCAGTTCTCAAATGGAAAGTTAAGGGGTAATCTGTAGAAGGCTGCAGAGGGAACAGAAATTGTTATAAATAAACCTGTTCTGTCCATAAGAAAATGGAGTAGCCAGAAAATGAAACCTAGATAAATCCAGCTTAGGAACTAAGGAGACTTTTACTGTGAGGATAGGAAATCATTGGAACAATTTCCTGAGATGTGCTATGAATTATTTGGTATCACTGGAAATCTTTAAATCACGGTTGGCTTTTTTTCCCCCCTGAACGTTATACTTTCCTTAAATTGCAGCTTTTGGACCAGAATCGGGAATTCATCTCTTTATTCAGCACAGGCCTCCTTGCATTACAAACCGGGCAGGCTGGGTTTTGGTGTGGAATCTGTGGAAGCACAGTGGGGTAGAATTCGTCTCACCTGCTTTTTCACGTCACACTGAAGGGGAGGCTGAGGTGATTTTGTCAATACACACAGAAATGACCAATTTATTTGTGTGCTGCTTTATATCTTGCTCTGGGAAAAGGGCTGGGAAAGACAAAAGGAAAGGAGAGAGGGAAAGGACTCCTGGTAACATCCAGCTGATTTACAGCCTTTCCCTGTGGGTCTTGTCCTCCGCCAACCGGGGTGAGTGGCCAGATGAATGCAGGGGAGTTGTGATGGCATAAAACTGATGGGAAATCAGAATTATGGAGGTCATAAGCTTGTAGCACATTAGAAACCCAGCTTGCAGGAACAAGCTGTGCAGCATTCTGGCTCCTGGGAGGATTAATTACAGATGGTGGCTGTGGCAGCTAAATCAAGTGCCTCTAATGTTGTGTAAACTTCATTAAACAAATGCTGTAGCAGGGCTGTAATCTATGAGAGATGGGATAGGATGATGAGGGCAGAAAAGGAAAATACTCTGTAGGAAGTTTAAAAAAAGAATCTTCAGTGTCTAAATCCACTGAAGCAATTTCTTCTACCTCTCATGCTTTAATGGTAGAATTTTAAACCGCAAACTTTTAAACTTATTATCTGGTAAACCTGAATTAATGACAACTTTCTGCTAATGTCTGCTAAATTCCTCATTGTCAGCAAATCCTGGTTTATCTGATATGATAAATCCTTCCTGATATTCTGCCACCACGTGTATTTGATCATTTCTTTTTCACTTGTGGAAACCGGAGAGGAAGGAGCACAGACGATCAACTCGATTGTCGCCGCTATGGTTGGTCATGGTGCAGGGTTTGGTTCTGACTTTGGCTGCAGGTTCAGCTTTCAGTCTTAAAAGTTAAGCATTTCTGTAGGTTGATATCAGAAGTGATGTTATCTAATCTAAAGAAAAGCCCAAGAAATGCAAGTTCATGCAGCTGTCACTGTAACGTGAGGGTGTCATTTCAGCTCTCACCGAATCGCAGGTACCCGTGTGCTGCTGCAGGAAGGGGTGCCCACCTTTTCCCCTGCAGGAAGGGGTGCTCATGTTTTCCCCTGCCTCCCCCCAGGCAGAAGCCTGAATCAGGGAAAAGTGACTAATTCTCTGCTGATGGAGCAAGTTAAATCTGCTCAGCGGAGAGTCCCGTGAATGGCAGTGCCGAGGCTGGGAATTAGGGCACCAAGGAGGACGGGTCTGGGGGGAGAGTTCACAACAGAGGCCACGGTGGGATTAATTCATCTGCAACTTTGTAATTTCACCCTGAGCAACTCAATTACTGAGGTAGGGAGGAATTGAAAGGCCAATTAAACGAACTGAGCTTTTGCTTTCCAGACAGGGAGAATTAACCTTGTTGGAAAAGCCAAGTGTCTGCTTTGAGGCACTTCTTAGTGGCCGGTGAAACACTTCATGTGCTCATTTAGTTCGGTTGTTTGTTTGGGATTGGAAAGCTGAGATTGTGTTAAACACTTCTGACAACAGATACTCACAGTGTGTCCCTTTACCTGGGGCATAGGTTGTCCCTAAAGAAGCTACAGGGGATCTGATACCCGAGGGAGATCAGGAGGCTGAAGTTGGCTGTGGATTTCGGGATCCTGATAGCGGTTTGATTCTTTTCTCCGCTGTTTTAACTGTACAGTGGCTCCCCAAGCTTTGTGAAGAGTCATCTGAATACAGTGTTTTTGGAGAGCAACACTGAACAGTTTGATGCATAAATTTAGACTCAGGAGCTTGACTTTACTTACCTGTTTTGGCAAATGTATGTTTTTAGGGGAAGTGCTGGAATTTTTAGAACTTGTCATGAAATGCTGCAAAATTCCTTTTGCTTTCAAAGCTGTTCCCCTAAAGGCAATCCTCAGTTCTGCTCTATGAGTGCTTCTTGAAGTAGGAAGCACAACACAGCAACCAAATGCTGCCTGTTCTTTCCTCACTTTCTCCCTTTTCCTCGGGAACGGCTGGGGAAGTGCACGTGTGTGTTCTATGCTCTGTGTATGAGTAGTTTTACAAAGCTGATGAGTGGAGTATCAATGGGATCTCTGTTAGCTCGTTTTTCAGGAAGGAGGGACATGGCTTTCCTCAGATCCTGAGCTGGGCAAGCAGCCAATCCGCTGGAGCACCAAAAATAATAAAATCCTGCAAGTCCAAACCCAGCCGAACTGCCAACGGCTTGGAATGGGGCTGAGCTTTGGCCAATGTGAAGATGATTTGGGGTTTTTTTTCAGGCTTTTATCCCTTTTCCCCTCCTTATCGTTGTCTGCAGCCCCTGCTTTGGGACAGGTTTTGAGTTTCCAAAGCAGGATTTTCTGTTGGACGAGACAGGCAGGCGGGTAACGTGTTCCTGCAGCTCAGAAGGGAACGTGCCTATAAAATCCTGTCCCCCCGTGTTCTGCATTCAGTTGGCAATCCCGGTGGGAAGGTTTACAGGTGGCGTGCCCAAAGCCACTTTGCAGTCATGACAGAGCTGCAAACCCATCTCCTGTAGCTCCTGGTCAGTCCTGCAGCCTTCACACCCATGGCCTTGAACTTTTCCTCCCAGGCTTTTCATGGCCGTGTCATTTCTGTGCCTGCGTGCACGAAATGATGAATTGTTTTGTGGCTCCTTTCCCGAAAGAGTGAGGGATTTTACCTTTCTCCTGGCTCCTTGCTGTTCCTTAGGTCTGCAAAGCCTTCTAAGTAAAATTACCGAGGTTGGAAAACAAATCCTTTGTTTGCATGTGCAGGAGATAATTATGGTTTGAACGATTGCCTTTTCCCTATAACCACTGCCTCCCACTTGACTTCAATAAACATCAAGGGCAGAGGCTCTTTTATGTGAGAAAAATAATTATAAATGACCCTAAAATCACAAATTACAGGAGAGTGCAAGTTTTCTTAGCACAGTTCCAGCAGTAAGTACTTTTTATACCATGGCTGCCATTTCGAAATGCAGGATTGGAGTTGTTGGGTGGTTTAACCAACAGCCTTGCTTTCGAATTCTGAGTGGTTTCTACATAAGCCATCATGATGGAAAGGTCTTAATTGCCTTTTTTTAAAAAGAAATATGTCTTTCTGTTCATGTGTAGCTTTAAGTTTTGTTTTAGGAAACAGGTGTGTGTGGAAAAAAAAAAAAGGAGCTGATGCAAGGTGGAGTGGTAAAACAACAGGAAGGAAGGATCCAATTGTGGGCAGTCCAGCAGTGCCCACGGACAGGAGGGAAAGACTGACAGATTCACATGGGCAAATATTTGGTGTCCTGCTTTTATTTTTTGTGTGATTTATAGCTAAAATGAGGGAAGGGCTGTAAGGATTAGGGGGAAATAGGAATTAAAAGCTACTTTAGACGTTGCCATTTACCGAGGTATTTATTTTCCATGGGAGATCTGTATCAACACAGCCCGGTCAATAATTTTCTGTGGATGCCCTGAAAAGCAACATGTACTGAAGGTGATTATTTTATCTGATTATTCTTCAGGTGTCTGTTAAATGTCTTACGTTGTGGGGGTATTTTTAGTGGTATTTTTCGATTCTTTTTAGAGCTGATAATGCGGTTGTGATGCACTGTTGGGAACTGGGTTTCTCCCTGGAGTGCCTTTGGATTCCCAGAGGAGAAGTGAGACTGAGCATGCAGGGTCCAAGTGCAAATATCCAATTCAGCTCACTGCCCCTGCAAAACTGCAAACGTGGATTCTTTGGGAGGGTTTCCAAAAAGTCTCATGTTAGGACAGTTGGGTACTTTGGAGTCAGGTCTTTTTTGCCTTGCTTTAAGGCTAAATTAGTTTTTTTCTGGCCTTCTGGGTAAACCTTGTCCTAATTTGCATCTCTTTTACCTGCCTTGGACTATGGGAAGCTCCAAAACGTCTCTAATTAGGGAGAGCATTGAAATGTAAAGCAATTAAAAACGGGTTGTTTCTGAAGAGGTTTTGACACCAGCTGCTTGTGCTGGGAGTGTGATGTTCAAGGAGGAGGGAAGTGGATGTGTTATTCCATCCTCCAGGGAAGGAGTAACTGGAAGGGTTTGATGGATCTGGTTAAGCCACTGGAACACATTTTTGCTGCTTTGGGCAGCACTGAAATGACTGTTGGCTCTGTGTTATTTTGTCCCAGCTCTGCGTGGCTTGACGCGGTGCTTTTAATTGCAGGTTCCTACAAGTAAGTGGCTGGTAGATAGCGTGTAAAAGAATTAAATCCTAATGGCCTGAGCAGATGATACAAAGGCCTGCGACAGCTGGATGGATGGTAATGGTTCCCTCAGTCACTGGAGGTGTAAACAGGCACTTCACACACCATTTTCCCGGCAACTGAGCTTTAACTCCGCTTGTAATTGAAGGATTACTTGCCCTGAATTTAACCAGATGCGAAGCAGCACGGAGGGAAAAACGAGAGAGGGAGCCTGGACTGGCTCATGTGTCTGTAAAATGCTGAACACGCAGAGATCAAGTAATTGAGACAAGCCAAGTGTTTATCCAAGGGCATTTCCAGTGCCCCCATCCTTAGTGGGACTGAAGTTCATTTTGCCTCGGGGGGAAGATGAAACAGAGGACTGTAGACCAGAGCCTTGCTTTATTTTGTTTGTCTTGGGGGGGATCAAAGCAGGGCAAGGTGCAGCTTTGCTTTGTTAAGTGCGGGGTTTGGTTTGGATTCATTAGCTGGACTCAGGGGGAGGAGAGCTTGCCCGGATGAACACCAGCAGGAATGATTGTTTTGCTGGGAGAAGGAGGAAATCTAAGAGTGGAGTAAAGGGTTCCACAGGTTTGGCTGCTCCTCTCCGTCCCGTAAAAGTGATTTGTGGGCATCAAGGGACATCCTCTCTGAGATTTCATTGAGTTTTGGCTGTTTTGCTGCGATTGCCCCTTATTTCCCGGTGTGGTTTGGCCCTGTGACGGTGCAGGGGTAGAGCTGACACTACCAGCCCCTTTATAGGATGGCCACTGAGCAGGAATGATCATCATTCGTTGCCAGCTGGCTGGAACAGAAGTGGAAAGCTCTGCTTTTCTACCAGTTTTTAAGAGTTTCCCTGCTGTCTCCTGGCTTGGAATCTGTGCAATTCGCCGTTACTTCAGAGCAGTGGACGAAGTATGAGTATTGTGTGTGACAGGCTGCTCCTCCTAGGACTTCCATCCTCCATAAATCACCTCTCTTACGCCTCTCCATAAAATTTAAATGACATCTGGAAGGAAGGGACTTGCCAGACCCATCCATCTGAAATATTCAGGTTGTTTTGCGTTACATTGGCATAGCTCAAATCCAGATCTCAGCTCTTGGGATGGGGCGTGTGACCAGCTAAAAATGAGGGCACGGTGTCCACGGGAGACATTTTGGAGAGAAAATGTGATATTATTTTTTCCCCTAAGTGTGTCTGAGCTTGAGATTTTCTTCTGGTGTCACACTGGCTGCTGTGGCTCTTCATGGGGAGCAATAACTGCTTGCAGTCCTTGGGTTTCGGGGTCAGCAAAACTGACAGGTTTGGGTCTGCTTTACATTCTGGTCCATGAAGAAATTGTCCGTTGTCCAAAGTGACTTTCCTCTGAACAGTTAGGTTTTGGAAACGAATGTTTCCACGAGGCAAGGTGGTTCTCTGGTGCACTTCACCCTGTTTTTCCTCAGAGCCATTTCAAGGCAGCGCTGAAGCGTCATCTCCTTTCAGAGTGCCCTTACATTCTGGGAAGGTTAAAAAAACTTAAATAATGAAAGATATCTGAATCTTTAATATCTTCAATTAAATAATGAAAGATAATCTGAAAATGTTGAAGAGATTCCAATAACGAGGTGGTACCACAATGGCAAAATTCGGATTTTCCTTTTGTCACAGTGTGACTTCCCAAAACTGGTAAAGTTTTGAAAAGTGACAGCAAGTAGCAGAGCCCAAACCAAGTGGGAAAAGGTAAATGATGTCGAGTAGGCTGAATATTAAGATTTTAATGCATGATGGCAATGAGAAATGGAAAAATAGCAGGGAGAAGAAGGGAGAGGTGACAGGAAGATATGAAGGATGCTTCCCTGCTCTCTGTTTAAAGCATTTAGAAATAACTTCTGCCTCCTACAGAAGTTATGCTGGGGTAGATAATCCTCTTCCCAGAGAGGAGTCTCTTGTTTTATAAACCTCTATTTTTCCAGTGAAAATTGCGGGATGGGGAGGGGTGGGACACGATACAACTTGTGCCTGTAGCTCGTGGGCACATCAGTCTTGGTGTACAATGTCTGCAGACAGGGAGTGGTGCCCAGGTTTATCATACAGGGAAAGGTAGGAAAAACCTCCATGTGTTGGCTTGTCTTCCAGCCAAGTGTGCTCTGAGCCGGGCTCCGGTATTCTGTCTCTCCCTGTTCCTCGTCAGGGGATGGGAAAGCTCTGCAGATTAATAAGGGGATAAGAAGCAACTTTTTATCCCTTGGTACTTCCTCCTCTCCAAGAACAGTGTGTCTTGGCTGTCTTAATATCTCAGCCCGTGGGGGGCTGGTGTGGGCTGGGGAATTTGGGATTTCCCTGGAGCCATGTTTTGCAGGGAGAGCCCTGACTTTCTCCAGGCTTTCATCAGGCATCTTTCATCAGCCTTTGAAGGTGGGGGGAGAGCTGGAGAATTTTTAGTGTGCTGTGTTTCAAAGAGTTCCAGGTTTGCTTTCCTCTTTTTTAAGAGTCTCTCCTCGCTCTGAAGCTCCCTGGTGCATGTTTGGAGGGGAGGATGCTGGATGGCTGCAATTCCCACTGGGTTTTTCCCAAGCTGCTGAAAAACAGGCTGTCTCACCAGCAGTTTCTTTCCCCAGCCTGAAACAACATTCCCCGTGGTCCTGAGCAGGAAACACCAGGCACAAGCTGAAGGCTGTGGTTTGGGATGTGCTCTCCTCTGGGTTGGTGCAGTGGCTCATCCAGGGAGTCACAGTTGTTTCCCTGCAGGCAGGAGAGGGGGGAGCCTGGCTGGCAGCTTCTCTCCGGTGACCCACATCGCTTTCCGTCGTTCTTTTTAAGATAAAAGTAACTAAAGGTGCAGGGAAGAACGTGGCCTCTGGAGGTCAAATCAAATGATGGATGCAGGTGTTTGTAAAACCCATCCATCCATCCACTGTTGTGTGCAGAGCTCTGGGAAGTGTGCCAGTGCAGAGGAGGGAAAGAGCAGTGCAGGAAAGAGCGTGGATTCAGTAGTCTTCCATCTCCCAGCTCAGCTTTTTCCTTTGCTGGGGGGGAAAAAAAAAAAAGGGGAAGGAGAGGAAGGAAAAATACAATAGAATATTTTTCTAAATCCCCTCCCCTTTTTAGTTATCAGGTTGAGCTTTATTGAATTTACATGCTGCTGATTTTAAAAGCGTGGGGAGTAACAAGCAGAGAAACGTGAAAATATTAGAAGCACCAAGGTCTTGCAGCTGGGAATTCCCATCTCCAAGATCTTCAGGAGAGATGGTTGCACTGAAACAAGGCTTGTGATTTGAGCTGCTCAAAGGTACTTGCAGTTCTGGGAGTGTTCCTTGGTGCTTTGCTGCAGCATTCTTAGAAAATGGGGGAACCTCTCCTGCCTGTCCGTCCTGGACTTTTCATTCCTATCCCACTCAGCAGAGAGGACACTTCCCCCAAGAGTACTTCATTTTTCCTGAACCTCTTCATTCTGCGGGGAAGCTGGGAATCACTCAGCGTACAGGCAGCCCCCAAGTGTGGGATTCTTCCCAGGCTTCCTCAAAGTAGATGCAGATGAAGGAGAACTAAAAGCCTTATCAGGATCCTGCAGGAACCCGGCGTTAAAAGCAGCGTGAGGTGTTTCTTAAGCCCTGTAAAAACTACCTGAGCAAAATCTTGGAAAACGGGATTTCCTTCTTTGAGGGGGAAGAAAAATTAATGAAAAATACCTGGGCTGTGTAACAGTCAATCTGTTTCCTATCTTCCCTAAGAAGAAAAAGAAGATTGCGAGGAAAGAGTTCCACTGTATCACGGCGTGATTATTAAATTTGTAATGAGGCAGCAATTATTTCTAACCAAGCGTGAAGCAGCATGACAGGAATTAGCTCACACCATGTCAGTGAGCAAACTCCGGCTTGGCAAATATCCACAGCGGCACGGAGAGGGATGTGAGGAGAGCTCTGTGTTCCTCCTGTCGCTGAATGAGTGAAGACACTGATGCCTGAGGCTTTATACACCCCAGAGACGTGCTTTGAAAAACACACAGCCACTCGCTGAAGCTCATTGAGGAAGCAGAATTAAAATGGTTAACAAAAGCACGTTCTCAGGTGTCGTTTGCAGTGACATTCAGCCCATTCTTGCTGCCTGAGGATGGAGGGAAGATGCATCTGCTTCCTCAGCCACAACTTAAGGGGTGCATATGCTTTGCCTCTGCTAAATATTTCACGGAGCAGCCTGCGTAGATGGAGTGAAGGAGCCAAGTGCTTTGACATAAAACTGTCCCTTTTTTAAACGGTGAGCACTGGAGAGATTTAAGAAGCACCCAGTCTGTTTTCAAGAGTCTAAATAAGCGCTTATGCATGTGCTCTCTCACCCTTCCTTCTCCAGTCCCCATTATGGGCTTGCCATATAAACTGTTCCCGGGCTTTTACCGGAGATTTATTCCGAGCAGGGTGTTAGGTACTGAGAAGGGACTGAGAGAGAAAAATTCAAGAGCAGGAGCTGCGGAGGTTATGGTAATCTCTGTCCCTCAGCTTGCTTCTCTTCCGGACGCTCAGATTTTGTGAAATTGGTTTTTGTACAGGAGAAAATCTATAGCAAAGGGAGCGAGTTGGAGAGGTGGGCAAAGTACGGATCAAGGTTCTTTTCAGAGCAACTCCTGACATCTTCCTGCCTTTGCATTGGAAACCAGAGGCTCTTGAAACAGAGGAAATGAAGGCAGTCTGCAAAATTCCTTATTCTGCAGGCTTTTCCTCATCGTTTTTGCTCAGTAATATAGTCGTTGTGCACCAAGATTAATGACTGTGCAGGGATCTCCTTTCCCTTTTTAAGGAAAGAGAGAACCAGTTTATTAATCTGCTGCGCACAGGGAGTGAGATGGGAGATAAGGACACAAAGGGTTGTATTTTCTGGGAGCTGTATGGGAGATGACTGTGCTTGGATCCACAGTGACAACGGTAGGATTTGGGGTGTGTAGTTCCTTGCTTTGAAAGGATACTTCCTAAATATCCAGCCTGGAATTGGAGATACCTGTATATTTGCTGAAGTGGCCTGCAAAATTGCTCTAGAGTGGATTGCTGCTTCAAGAAGTAGAATTGAAGTCAGGTTTCACCCAGTGCAGTGCTTCTGAGGGCTTGTGGCTGGTACTGAGGGGTATTCCCTTTCCCTGCTGACTCAGCTGGCTGAGCTGCAATGCTTTTCATGGTCTCGTGGGGGTTTTTGTTAGAAAATGTTACCCCGTGGGATAAAAGTTTGATACCCATTCAGGGTCTGATATCCATTCAGAAGTCACTTTTGGGGAAATGTTTGAATTTTGCCTCATGGCATGTTAGGAAATACTTGAATAAAGGGGGAAAAAGCCAGCAGGAGGACCCCAAAGTGTTTTTTTTTCTGAATGGTGAGGAGAACTGCTGCTGTGTGCCAACCAAAAGGCATTAACCTTTCCAAAGGAACACTGTTGCTCCCAAAAATTGACCTATTGGTTTTACCAAAGATTCCTGTGTGCTGATTTAATTCCTGATTAGAACCAATGATTTTATAACACAGTTTTAATCCCTCTACCTTGTTTGCTCAGTGCATTTGATTCTTTGGGGCCCTTTCCTAGTGACTGCTTTTGTGTCTATGTGAGATGGGATAAAGTTTACAGCAACACCTAAGTATTTGAAGAATAGCTTGGAATATCATAGTCTTTCCATTCCTGCAGTAGCTTAAGACCACTGGGGAATGTTATTTTTGGACTCTTGATTTTTACAAGGCTGGTACAACTGGTGAAAGACTTGACAATTAAAAAAACGTAGAAAACCAGCAGAGTAGTGAACCATGAAAACAGTGCCTTGTTTTAATTTGTGTAACTTTTTAATTCCTTGGTTGGAAGAAGGAGAAAACCAGCTCCTGTTCGTGTTACTGGGTTGTTAATCACTCTGCCCACACTCTGCCTAGCAAACTGCTCTGTTCTCTCCTAGGAGTATAGGGCTAAAACTGTTTCCACTGAGAGGAGCTGAATTTCTGATTTGTGAGCCTGAGTCGTTCCGATGTTGTTCTGCTCGGGGCCTGCTGGAATAAGCCCAATAAAAGCCCATTGTCATGGAGTTTCTATTCTGTGCCAGCAAAAATCAGATCTTGAAACATCCTCTGCTGGGGAACAGCTCCCCATTGCCAGAGATAAAACATCCAACCCAAACCTGAACGGACACGAGGAGCCCTTTATGTGTCCCTGAATTGCTTTCACCTCCTCATTGCTCCATTAATGGGTATCCCCACAGACCGGGAGTGCTCTCCCAGCTTCCCTCCGGTTCGGGATTGCCCTGCCAATTGCCTGGTATTGTCAGGTAATTGGAGTGGAAATGAGAAACTCGAGCGGCGCTGCCAAGGCTCTTGGCTCGGCAGCCGCTGGGTGATGCTGGTAATTGTTACCAAAAGTGTAATTGCTCGGGGCTCTGCCTGCCATTTCGACAAAGCAGCCTGGAATTCCGCCTCCGGGGCACCCGATCCCTGCCTTCCCTCGGTTGGTTATCTCGGGCACAGCAGCCCCTCGGAGAGTTAATCACAGACTCCCAGAATAGCTGGGCTTGGAAGGGAGCTCTGAGATCACCTGCTCCAACCCTTTGCCAAGACAGGGTCGCCCGGAGCAGGTGACACAGGGACACATCCAGGTGAGTTTGAAATGTCTCCAGAGAGGGAGGCTCCACGTCCACCCTGGGCAGCTGTTCCTGTGCTCTGCCACCCTCATGGAAACAAGTTCTTCCTCATGTTGAGGTGGAATTTCTTGTGGTTTAGTTTGTGGCCATTGCTCCTCATCCTGTCTCTGGGCACCACCAAGCAGTCTGGCACCATCCTCCTAGAGGTATTTGTATGGACTGATGAGATCTCCTCTCAGTCTTCTCTTCTCCAGACTAAGCAGACCCAGCTCCTGCATTCTCTCCTCACAGGAGAGATGCTCCACACGCCTCATCATCTTTGTGGCCTCCCCTGGACCGTGTCCAGCAGCTCCTTGTCTTTCTTGAGCTGTGAGTTTTCCTGGTGTCTCCTCAAGGCAGGGAAGGTAATTAGTGGGGTACATGATAAGCAGCAACCACCGCCTCGTTTTTGGCATGACAGTAAAGATTTGCAGCTTCACTCCCGGCTCACGTGAAGTCTCCCAGCACCCAGTGGCATTTTAGGGACTGACTGGATATTTTCAGGGAGCTGGAAAGGGAACTCAAAGCAGCTGTTGTATGCTTCTTATTTCCCCAGTCACTGCACCAGAATAGCACACAGACTGTTATCTGGCCCGTGTTAAGCAGCATCTGATTAAATTACTGAGGGTTTTTGCATATTAATAGCAGACTCTGATTATTTTTGATTTGTTGGGTGGGTTTCTTTTTTTTTTTTTTTGCAGAAGTAGAGGAGGAACAGGTGCAGCTGTCTGAAGTTATGAGAGCCAGTGAAGATTTAGGTGTTTGTGTGCCCTGGTTAATATGACAGTGTGACAGCAGCCAAACACGAGCTCTCACAGCTGCTCTGGGCTCCCTCCGTGCCAGCTCTGCTCTTTGTCTCTTTAGCTTTTATTCTTTGCTTATTCTTTACTGCTCCTGCCTCCTTTTCATATTATTTTCTCCATGTGCAGCTCTCCTGCCTTTTTCTAAGTCCTCATTTTGGTGTTTTAATATTCAGCTGAATTAGATATCATTTCTTCTTTTGATGTAGGGAAATCCAAAGAATTAATAAATTATAATGGCACTACTTGGCTCTTAAGGAGTGCTTTCTGTCTTCAAAGTGCACAGTATTTCATTATTTATACTGTTAATTATATTAGTACTTGTAAGGAAAAAGCCCCTTAAATTGTTATTGATAAAAATACTCTTTCAGCAGGATCAGAATTCAGCTCTTAAATGGCAGCAGATAATTTGTCCACTGAGGAGTACAGGGCCTTGGAGAAGATGCCAGGTGGATTTCCAGCAGTTCTTCAATTGTCTACTGAAAAGTCTTGCTTTATGTTTGTAACAGTCTTACCTGGGAGCTTTAAAGCATCCTGGACAAACAAAGGACAAACAAAGCCTTACAACATGCAGGACAGGTGGGTGGGATCCAGACTTTCCAAACTGGAGTTTAGGTCTGTCGCAAGGAATCTTAAGGTAAATGTTGAACTGTCCAGAAACCTGGACACCGAGACCTGTGAACTGTGTGGGAGACTCTCACATCCCAAAAAATCGGGTAGAAGCTTCCTGACTATTAACTAGAATCTGAATTTTTAAAACTCTGCAGAGAAGTGTCAATTTTGAGCTGGTACCTGGCAAAGGGAATTCACTGATGTGTTTGGCTGCTCCCGAGTGAGCACTGCACGGATTTAGAAGCAGGTGATCTGAGCCCACAGGGAGAAGACCGAAGAGAGGGTTTTCTTACCAGAAAGCCGAGCATTTAACTCTCCAAATGTGGGTAAGGGTGGCTCTGTACTCACCTTGTGCCAGGCGAGTCCTTTGGCCATTATCCCACTGTGGAAATTCTTTAAGGTTTTATTTTGTAATAAGCAGGACAGGCCACGGGTGAAGGTTTAGGAGAACCAAGGGATGAGGCACTAAATCTGCCCTTTCCCTTCCCAGTCCTGGTTTCCCTGCAGGGAGCTGCCAGTTTTAAAACACGGGCTGCTGCTAAAGCCAGCAGGATGAGTTAACTCCGGGGTGTGTTTTAGCTAAAGCTTAGCACACACATAACTTAACCTTAATCTCTTCTCCAGCTGCACCATAAATCTACTGGCAGAGGTTTCTGTTCTACAGCCCTGTGTAAGCAAGAGGAGAACCAGCTGTGTTCCAGGGCAGGAATTACCATCCCTCTTTGCCCTGCTGGTGTCCTGTCCCAAAGGGCTGGACCCTGTCTAAGGTCAGCATTGCCTTCACAGGGAATCCCCCCGAATTTCTGATGCTGCCAGAGTGTTTGTAACCCGTGCATGACCTTTACCACGGGAGAGGAGCACAACTTGATGGGGAAGAAATGCTTTTGTAAAGCAGGGAAGAGACACAAGGATTTTTGAGCAGTGTTTCCAGGTGTCCCAGTGTTTGCAGACTTACACTCTTGATCCAGCACCCGAGAGCTTCTGTGGAAGTGCCTGAGCAAGTGGCCAGGTTTTTCAGGATTTTTTTCTCTCATTAAGCACCCTAATGGGCCTTTAAGGCACATTTCAGTATTTTATCATTATGCTTAACAGTTTTAGTGGTTGGCTCTGAAAGTGCTCGTAGTAGTCAACTGTTAATCATCTTTCCATGTCTTAATTTGCCTAAGTCGTGCTTTACACTGTTAGTAAATTGACTTACTGGAGTAAATCACTACATCACGGAAATGAGTAGCAATGTCTGGGCTACGTGCAAATCCGTTAAAAATGAGGCTCAGTGGCTCAGAGAGGGGCTGTCATTGTGGTGTGAGTTTATCCCAGTGTGCACACAGGGATTGTCTGGTGGAAAAGAGTTTTTCGGATGAGAAACAGATCTTCCTCTTCCCATTTTCTTTTGATGGCAGCGTGGGATCATGACCTCAGCATGGAGGGAATGGGAAGGGGTCAGGCCTGGGGGGTGACAACCCTTGTGAATTAGCTGTGGGTGTTCCAGCTGGGTGCACTGATCAAGTGGTGGTGACAGCTATCTCCACATCTGTCGGACTGTCTGCTTGGCCCGAGTGTCCTTGAGGATGTTTTGGAATAAATGTGCCCCGGTAGGGCCTGTTCATCCCTGGCCATGTGTCCAGGAGCGAGCTCCTCTGCCTCGGCACAACCTGTGTCCATCCAGGATCTGCAGCGTGGACAGTCTGAACTTGATTGCAGAGAAGTTTCCCAGAGATGCTCTAATCACCTGGAGGTAGCAGGAGGTTGTGTCCTATGGGCTGCCTTGCCATCGGAGCCGATTATTTGCCGGGCATGGCCTTGTCTTTCAGCTGCGTGTTTGAGGTGTTGGAGCGAACGGTGCCAAAGTTGGGCCTGACGAGGCTGTGGGAGGGAGGGCTGCTCTGTTCCACTCGGTTTGTATTGAGGCATTTGAGCCGTTTGCCGCTGTGTAAAACAGCACAGGCCTTGTGCTCTGTGGGTCTCACTTCCAGCTCTTGCCTGTTTGCAGAATAACACGGTGTGGAAGCCGGATTCCTGCCAGGACTGCCGCTGCCGGAGCAGTGTTGTCACCTGTGAGCCCACGGTGTGCAAACCCCCTCAGTGTGACTTCCAGAAGGTAAGGAAGGACTGCAACAAGTGTGTGTGGCTGCCCAGGGTCAGGCACAGGCTCTGTGCCCTTTCGCTCCTCGTCGGTGCAGGAAACACGTGGTGTGGGAAGCCTTTGTCTCCTTCGCTGCACCCCAGCCAGAGGCCTGGGGTTGGAGCAGCTTGATCCCAAAGGAAGCCCCTGAATTGGGTTCAAACCTCCCAGCAGGAGCCCAGCTTGCAGTCCCCCTTCGTTTGAAGGTGGAGCTGGGGCTCCCTCAAAGATGCAGATGGACACTTTCCACTCTGTTGAGCAACAACAGAGCTGAGATTGTCTGTCTTGCAGCTTCTTCTTCCTCGTGATGCTTGGTGAGCTTTCGTTGTCTCCTGGTTGTCTTTGTCTGGGCCTTCATTAATTGGCCATGGAATCGGTCTTGCTGTAACATCTGGATTACTGGGGCAGGATGCATAAATGACAGCGAAAATGAGAGTTTTAAAGAAGCACTGCCAATATAATTACGTGGCTTTGTGAAGCAGGTTAAAATGTTTTCCAGTATGGCAGCGCTAATGAGGAAATAATTTTGATTCTTACCGGATTTCTCTGTTATTATCTTTGTGTATTGATTAAAGCAAGACTGAAATATTAGGAAATTTTGTGCTAAAGAGGAGAGAAATTAGAAGAGTGTTGTCATGGCACACCTAATAATGAGTGTGCTGGACAAGATGATAAAAATTAGATAAATGAAAAGGTGGCAACTTTAAAGCTCATAAAGGGAAATAGATTTATGGAGAGAAATGGATCTGTGTGACTCCTTGACATGGGCAATCTTTAAGACAAACAGTTTAAGTGTTCAGTAAGCATTTGGTCACCTAAACATTGAAAAGAAGGATCACCAGAGGATCTCAGGAGAAAAAAATCTGGTCATTCCTCAAGGCTAAACCACCCACTGCTGAGCAAGGTCAGAAATCACCACCCCTCGCCATGGTTTATTTCTTGTCTGCTTATTTCTTTAAGTTTTTTGCAAATATTGCTGATCTTGTTACAGAAACAAGGCATAAACAAACAAATCTCAGCGGTCTAAACATTTGTGTGTCAGACCTACTGCTGTGTCTGCAGGATGTTTTCGGTAGGTGGAAAATCAACAAACATGAGTTTAGGGGCGTGAACCAAAACAAACCAGCAACCAAGACGGGATTCTCCAGGGCAAGATGACAGTCTGGGACATGCAAAGGGAAGTGGTAGCAGCCTCACCTGACTGTGCTGTGGTTGGAAGTGGTCAGCAAGTTTCAGTTAACTCTAAAGTAGTGTTATTTTTTTTAAGAAGTGGTGATTAAGCCGAAGAAGTGCAGTTGATGGTTCCACGTTCATTCTGCACTTCTGCTGTGGTGAAATGTTACACTGAGATCCATCCTGTACATGGAGAAAACTATGGACAAAACTACACCTGTCCCACATTTCTCAGAGGTGTTTCAATGAATGATCTTGGGGTTTGTCTTGGAGCAAGTACTTTCTATTCCTTGAAAGCTAGTCCAGCTGTGGACTTCCTGTTTTTACTGTTAGGGATGTAAATGCTTGTGTTGTTTGGAGAGAAAAATGGCAAATGCACAGTGGTGTGTCACCTCTCAGCAAAGGGATGTGGTGTAGCAACGTCGTATATGGAACTTCAAACCTTTCCTTTCAAAACTGGGAGCACCAGGGCCGTGGTGCTTTATCTTCACGATAAAGTCTCTATTTGATGTCACATGTTTATTAGACCTTGTGTCTTTTTAGGGAGAAGTGCTCCAAATAGCCTCCAACAAGTGCTGCCCCGGGTGTGCCTCCCGAGCCGAAGGATTTTGCCAGCAGGAAGGACAGATCCACAGCGTGAGTGCTCAGTCCTGCTCCTCACCAGGGACAGTCCTTACCTGTGTTTAGCTCTGTTGGGTCCAGTCAGTGCAGGATGCTGAGCAGGGGAAAGATGGGGTCACTGTCAGATAATGGAATTTAGCAGGAGTTTGGTCCGCAGGGTTTGCAGAAAGGGGATGTGTCGCTGAGCAATCGTGTGGCCTGTGTGGCTTAAGGGGAGAAAATTTCCCACTTGTTCCTTCCCTTTGCTGCTTCTGTGGGTGACTTGAGACAATACAGTAGCATTAGGAGGGGAGCAAAGCACAGTGAACTTGCCATATTAGCTGTCCTGAAAGAAGGCTTTTCTCTGGGCAGCCATCTATGCTCTAGAGATTGATTGCGGTTGTGCGACCTGGGCTCTGTGTTTTGTAATCCTGAATTATTCAAGAGGCAGGCTCCGGGGATGTGGTTTCACCCAGAGGGGGCTGAAAGGCCAAAACAATCAGAGTAAGTGTCTGCAGATAAGGAAAAAATAAAGATTCATGGGTAGCAGTTAATGAATCATGTCAAGCATTAGGCAAATGTAGAAAAATGGCTGAACAGTGAACCCAAGTCCTACATCTGGTCTCTTACAGCCTTCTCTGTTTGACAAGTCAGGCCCAAATCTCAAGAAGTATGCTAAAATTCCCAGGTACATTTGCATATCTGGACTGTGCACTCTGCACCTGAGAGGGATGTTGTAACCCTCTGTTCCAGCATGAGGCATGACCAGCATGAATCTGTTACAAGCTAGACAAAAACTGGAATGGAGGGGTAGCACATCCATCCTCTTCTCGTATTTCTTTGTGCCCGTGGTTTGGGTGGTACTAAGTTATATCATATTGCATTATATTTCTTCTTGTTTGTGCTGTCGCTGCACTTTGCTGTGCTCTCTTGCTTTTGTGTTTGGCTCTCTGTGAGCCCATTCTTTGGGTCGGCATCCCCACGAGGCTGTGGATGTACTGGTGCCTGTAGTCCTGTTTCCCTGTCACCTGGTCATAAAGGAACTTTTTGTCAGTGCAAAGTCTCATCCTGCTGGGCAGCACAGATTTCCTGAAGGAAGAACTTTCCCCTGTTGTCATGCTTCAGGACCTGACCTTCATTCTACAAGTATCCAGCTGGCAACAGTGGCCCTAGTGAGGAAAATAGGTATCCTCTGTCTGGAAGGAGCTTGTTTACTCCCTGCCTAATTCAGTATTGCATCTTTTATGGAAATTAACATTCTCTCTTTGTTGGAAAGTGTTGCCACGCACCACCTTGTTTCTTCTTGGGGCCAGATTTTCCTCCCCATGCCTCAGGGCAGAGGTGTTTGTTCCTGCAGTGATGAGTAAGCAGATCTAATTAGATCTGACTCACAGTGAAGTGTGTTAGGTACGTGGGGCGGGGGCTGTTCGCCTGCCCGCCTTGTGGTCAGGTGCGTGTTGGGGCCTATATTGAATATTTCTCTGAAGAAAACAGGTCTCTAAATTTAGAGTTTGCCCCACAGAAGCTGAAGTGGAGAGGGGCTGCATCCAACAGCCTGGGAGTTTCACTGGGGAAGTAAATACTGATTTAGGGGGGTTTGGCAAGGGAGGGAAGGATCTGTTTGCAGGTCTCACTGTGTTCCCTGTGCTGCAGCATGGCACGCAGTGGGCCAGCTCAGGATGTGTGCAGTGCTCCTGTGCCCACGGGAAGGTGAGCTGCGCCCCCAGGACCTGCCCAGCCCTCACCTGTGGACCGGGGGAGCTGCAGGACACACCCCGGGGCTCCTGCTGTCCCAGATGCGTGGGCCGTGGCGGTGAGTACTGCGTGGGAATGGCTCCACTGATCCCAGCTGGAAACACCCTTTTGGGCCCGGATCTAGAAAGCTTTACTATTCTTTTTCATTTTATTGGGAAGACACCGATGTGTCTCTTAATTCCCTTTCTGCCCTGCTGCCGTATTCACACGGCTTCACCCACAGCAGGGGATAAGCTTTAAGCAATGAGCAGATGTGTCTAACGCGTCCTTACTTTGGAGATAAAAAAAGATCTGGGAAAAAAGATGCAGGTATTTCCTGTGCACCTGGACCGCGAGTTCCAAAAGTGCTAGAGGTATTGGATACCTTTTCTCATGGAAGTCCCGTGGGAGAAGTGGAATCCAGAGCATTTAATTCACAAGTCTAAAGCCCTTGGAAACTGGCGGGATTGTTACTGTCTTTGCCTGCTTTGACAAACAAGATTTTGGGTTTTGATCGCGGGTGATGGAAAGGGATTAAAGGGCTTTGGAAAAGAAAATTTCCCCTTGTTTTCCTGTCTCTTAGA
>NW_016690463.1:637540-704621 GCF_001604755.1 Lepidothrix coronata
CTTAGAGCCTTGTTCCTTTGATGGCCGCCTGCTCCAGGACGGGGAGGGCTGGCGCCTGGGCCGCTGCTCCAGATGTGTCTGTAGGAATGGCACGACTCAGTGCTCCACAGCTGCCTGCCAGCCCCTGCTGTGCAGCCAGGTCAGGACCCACCAGCCTTTGGGGACATCCCTCAGCACCCTCCTTTTCCGTGCAAAGCTTCTGGGTGACAAGTGGGCGATTTGGAAAAGGGATATTTGATCAGTGGCAGTGAAGTCTTTCCCAGATTTCTGTTACTGGACCAGATGTGTGGGCAATTAACACTTTTTTTTTTTTTTTTTTTGCAATTAACACTTTTTTTTTTTTTTGATAGAAGGAAAGCCCACCTGTTTGTGTGCGTGCTAATTGTGTTTTGCTTGGTCCTGAGATACTCAATTAGTATTCATTTGCTAAGCAGTCTGCATTAAAATCAATTGGTGCCTGCTTTAGATTCCTCCTTTCCCACTCCAAGTGGACTGGTGTTACCTGCTGTGCCATTGCACCAGTGTTTAATCAGCCAACCATTAGGATTTAATTTGTGGGAACAGGAACAACTCTGTCGTTGCTGTGGTGTGTTTTGAGAGAGAACATCCAAGTCAATGCAGCAGAAAGCCAGTTCTGGTGGTGTTCCAGGTATTTCCTACCAAGGACATTTCCCAGTGGAAGGGACATTAAGGAGCAAGGAGCCTGTTCTGGTCTCAGTCACACCTATTATTTTGTTGCACGTACCTTTATCTCTGTCCCTTCCTTCATTCTCCACTCCCTGTCAAAAGCCAGGACCTAAATTCTCCCAGGATTCAACTTCCATCTTTCAGAAAACTGTGCTCTCCCTTAGGCTCTGAGGGAGAGGAACTCCAAAAATTCCTGTGTCCCACCACGTATCCCGCCAAAATCCGCAACAGAGTTCTTTTAACTCTGCTGGGAAATCTGTCCTTGATAACTTCTATACAAAGTCTTCCACTCCTTCTTTTGAAAGCCAAGGGTTTGGCTAACAGAGATGAAGTGATAGTGCTTGGCATTTCCACCCTAATTCCAGTCCACCAGTCAGTGTTCCAGTCGTGCTGATGTACCTGGAGGGAGGTGCTGGTGAGCAGTGCTATTCCAAATTGTTGGGTTTGTGTGTGGATTTGTAGCAGTGGAGTTACAGACACATTTTGGATGAATGGAGTTGAGGCCTGCATGTTGATGTGAAGTGCCAGTCTATCCCAGCGTGATTTAAATCAGTCATAAAAAAAGTTTAAATTGGGAAAATCCGGTTTTTAAGCATAATTTAACACCTGTACAGACACTATGGATGGATTTAACTAAAACAGTGCAGATGCCTGAGAGGGGGTGGGTGTAAATCATGCATTCAAAACCTCAAAATGTGGCAATACCAGGAAAAAAACTCCTCTCATCCATCTCCTGCTTTATTGTGCTTCCCTGCATAGCTTTATGTATATTTTTCCCTCACTATATTTGTGTGCCTGAATATAAGCACTTCATCTTGTGTGGGTGTCTTAATCTGCATCTGTCCATGTGTTCAGTTGCCATCCAAATAAGCCCAGAAAATGAGATGAGGGACAGATCCTTCAAGCCTCCTGCACTGATCTCATGCTGCTTATGGGGCAAAAACGAAGCCTGGAGTGCCAGTGGTTTATTCCATGGACACTAAATGCCTGGAATTCCAAGCACTGATGGTGACCCCCACGTTAACTGTTCATGCTCTTATTTTCCTTGTCTCTGCTTTCTGTTTAGGATGAAGTTGTGGTTCTGTCTCCTGGAAAGTGCTGCCCAGAATGCGCTCCAAAGCCCTGCTCCGTGTCGGGAAGAGCGTTCCAGGTGACTTGTGACAAACCACACCAAAAGGCAGTTGCTCACAGTTTTTGGCACATCTCTCTTGCCCTGCTCCTTGACACCTGACTTTCTGCCAGCACTGATAGTACAACCATTGCTTTTTTCCTTCCTGGAAAGCCAGGAGGGTTGACAGGCTTCAGGACTGGATAAGAATTTGCCGGCCAGCAGAAAGGAATTTTGCCAGATGAGGCACATGAGGCACTTGCTTTCCACAATTTTTGAAGGAGGAAAGCAAAAAGCACCAGTGGTCAGAGTATTTATAGCTTTCATTGTATCATCTGGAATTAATTTAATGCATTATTTAATGAGTGTATGTGTGTGGGATTTTCTGTTAAAGATTATTTTTTGCTAATAGCAGCAGTTAAGGCCTCTCCAGTGCCACTGGTTTGCAACTAATGAGAAATCCACACCACAGTGTCCTCTGGACCTCACCCCTCTTCTTCCTGTTTGCTGATGATGCGGAGATAAGCATTTTTAAAGCAGAGTTTGTTATCTGATACAGACATACAGAAGGAGACATCATAAGCAGGTTACCAGCAGTAATTTGGCTGTTTTCCAAGAGCGTTTGACAGTTCTCTCCATGTTCCTTTCTGAACAGCACGGCGAACAGTGGAGAAAAAATGCCTGCACTGCGTGTGCGTGTCACCGAGGGGAAGTGAGATGTGTGAGGGAGACCTGTGGCCCTGTCACCTGCGAGGAGGTAGTGACAGATCCCCCACCTCCCACCCCTTGGCTGCACCCCGTGCTGTCCTCATGCCCAGGGGCTCCGGCAGGCGCGCTCACCGCCCGCCGCTGTTCCGCAGGGGGAGAGCAGAGTGCGGCGTCCCGGGAAGTGCTGCGAGGAGTGCGTGTCCTCCAAAGGGAGCTGCTTGGACGGTGGCACCCTCAGGTACCACGGGGACACGTGGAACAGCAGCCGCTGCCACTTCTGCGCGTGCCAGGACGGGCGGGTCACCTGCCGGGGAGCAGAGTGTGCCAAGGTGGAGTGTGCCAAGGTGAGAAAGGCGTCTCTTCTCCCCGGGTGTGTCTGTCAAGTCTTAGGATGGATTTTTTATTTTTTTTTCCCCTCCCTCCCTTTTTCTTTATTCTCGATTTGAGGCACTCCAAGAACTGGCCCTTCTCTCAGGGCTTGTTTAGTGCAGCCGCCCTGAAAACGTTTCCCGGGGAAGGAGAGCAAACTTGGGGTTTTCCACGTGGATTTGCTCAGTGGGCTTGCATTGTGAAGCAAAGCAGAGTGAGTCAGGGAGAAACTTCCCTTGGCTTCCCCGCTGTGCTGTGCTGTAGGGGAGGGTTAGACACCCAGAGCATTCAGTGCCTTTACCAGAAGCTGAACGTGGGGACAAACGTACAGGTCAGAGAGAGTTAAAAGCTGGAGAAATGTTCCTTTTATCTCTTCGTTCTCCGTGCTGCAGTGGCCTTCAGTGAGGTATTTGGATATGGAAATCGATGTTCTACTTTTCTCCTTTTTTCCCCCACGCCATTCTTGGTATGGAAGTGAAGCTGGCAAGGTATTTTATTCCCGGTGCTGTTTACTCCAAATCTCATATCCCCCCAGCCAGGTTATATTTGCTCTGCAGTGGATGTGCAAAATGCATTAGATAGGGTTGAATGCCTCACCCACACACGGACAGATAGGGTTTGAATTGCCTTTTTTTTGCAGTGGTCTCTGCAAAATCTGAGAGAACTGGGATTGTTCAGCCTGGGGAAGAGAAGGCTTTGGGGTAACTGAACTGTGGCTTTCCAGTACCTCATGGGAGCCCACAAAGAAGATGGAGAGAGTATTTACAAGGACATGTAGTGACAGGACAAAGCAGAATGGCTTCAAACAGACCATAGGTTTAGATTGGATGTTAGGGATAAATCCTTCCCTGTGAGGCCCTGGCACAGGTTACCCAGAGAAGCTGGGCTGCCCCATCCCTGGAAGTGCCCAAGGCCAGGCTGGAGCAGCCTGGGATAGTGAGAGGTGTCCCTGCCCATGGCAGGGGTGTGGAAGTGAATGATCTTTAGGGTCCCTTCCAACCCAACCCATTGCCTTTGAAACAGCCAAAATGCAGAGTTTGGGACCCAAAGTCATCCCTGCTGCTGATCACCTGACCTCAAACTGCACGGAGGGATTTGGCTGGGTGAGAAGTCGTGGTTGGCATAAAATCTGGTGCACTTGCAGCTGTTTGAGTGAGGCTCCTGCGTGCTCCTGGCTGTAAATTGGATCATTTACACTAATGATGATGGCGTGCTGTCATGGCTCAGTGGGGAGGGTTAGTTAATATTCATGCTCACGTCCTGGGCACTGGCAAAAAAACCCCATTATTCAGGAAAGCCAGGGATATTTTCCAGAACAATGGCTGGAGATGTTAATGTGTAGGGTTCAAAACTCCTCAAGTCATGTTCAGTTTACCTTAATAGTACAAGGTGTACATTAATTAATTACAAGAAAATATTTCCTCAGAAAGCAAATGCCATGCTTTCTCCTTCCTCTGCTTTTTCCTTCTGGAGTTGCAGGTCTATTTTTTAGGCACCTGCCTCAATAAATCAGAGCAGATGTGAAGCCAGGAGCATTTGGATTCATCTCTTCATCAAGGCACCATTAGTTTTCTGGTCACATCATCCTATTGAAAGTGTAATGAGGCCACAGATATGAACTGCAAATCCTGGACAGCTCAACATGAAAGGAGGGTATGGGAGAGATTTAGCTCCAAACCCTTTCAAGCAAACCTGTCCAGCACGGTGTCCGTGGTGATTCTGACCTAATCCTCAAAAAGCCATTTTCAGCAGGTTAGGAGCCAGGAATACATGTTCTCAGCCTGGGGTATGATGAATCTCTGGGCAGCAAAGCCACAAGTTATCTCCCACAGCCTCTCCCTTTTCTGAGTGTTGGCAGAGCAGCGTGGTTGCAGCTTTTCTTGTTCCGTGGGTAGTTGCTCTCAGTTTTCCTCTGCTGTGTGTTTATGGATGAGGGTGGGGATGTGGGCAGGGATGGGGGTGGGAGAGTTTACAGTTCAGAGTGGTGACATGAGATCCAACCACTGCCAACGGCGTTGTGGAGCAGTGATTGAAGAGCAGAAATGTGTAGAAGCAGCAGAGGGAGGTTTAGGCTGTGTGTGGTCCTCGGTGACGAGGTACCAGACGGTTTCTCCTTTCTTCCCCTCCTCAGGAATGCACTGGAGGTGCCAAAGTGTGGCCTGGCTTAGGTGTTCTCCCTTGATGAATCTAATTCCCATACAAAAATCGAGTGTGCCAATGTGGCACAGTGAAAATGGTCCTGGAAAATTGTTCCTGCTGGAACAGCCTCCCGGTTGGCATAAATCAAAAGAAGTTATTTGGTAATCTTGGAAATTGAAGCTGTTTCTTTTGAGCTGTGTCCTGGTTCCCTAGGGACAAAGTTTCCCTCTTTTCTAAATAATGCAGCTTCCACTTGGGCACAAAGAGTTGTGGTGAATTGGGGCACTTTATTCCTTTCTCCTGCTGCTAAATTCTTATCTTCAAACTGAAGTTATTTAAGTGGAATCCGTGGAGTTGTGACAAAGAACAGGCTTTTTCCATCTGGGATAAATAGAGCATGTGCTTTGAAATTCTCTTGGGGGAGAAAAAGTAGAACATTGAAAATGAAGGTAAGCTTCTATGCATTGAAATCTTGACAGTGGTCCAGTAAAATCCTAGTGATCCACAGTAAAAGGAGGTGGGGGGGGATCTTTCTCTGCGGGATTTAGGGATGAAGTAATGGCTTTATCGCTGAATTCCATGGCCTTCTCTGAGGTTTGTTCTGCAGCTGCAATATTCACTAAGCACATTTTTCAAGCTATACCTACAGAGATGAAGTGGGATACAAAGAAGATAAGGTGAAATTAGATATTGGAGATTGCATTCCAGGGCAAGAGCTGTTCTGCCTCTGCATTCCACAGTGTTTTGGGCGATGTTGGTTCTGTTTGAATTGCTGCAACCTTTCTCTTCCCAGGGTGAAGAATTAATACACTTCGATGGGAAGTGCTGTCCTGAATGTATCTCCAGTCAGAGTTACTGTGTTTACAAAGAACATACCAAAGCTGTGAGTATCCTGGTACTTTGGAGCACAGAATAGTGAGTTCTGAGCATAAAGGTTTGGAGGGATTCTGTTCCAGTTCTGAGAAGGATGTTATTTGAAAGTATAGCAGAAAAATAATCCATTGCTATTGTCTGCAGATTGCTTTTGCAGTTCACAGAAACACTTGTGTGCATCTGCTGCAGAATTCCAGCTTTTGTTGCTCTCCTTTGTGCCCTACAATCAATCATTTCTCTTTAATATTTAATATCGCTACTCATGAGTTTCCTGCACATCTCACAGAGTCAAAGACATTATTTTAATCCTGTAAAGTAGAAGCTACAGAGCTGGGGCAATGTGTGGCTTTCTGCCTCTGTATCCCACTGATTATAATCTTTACTGCCACAGGGGACCATTATTAATGTTTTCAAGGAACTTTCCTCTAAAGTTAAAGGAAACATTAAGGACCTTGGACTTTTCATTGCTCTGACAGATGAGGACTTTTAAAAATGCTCGTTGTCTCTTTGTCGTCCGTGTCTTCATCCCCGTGGTGTTTCCCCCTGAGATTTTCATGCATGGCAAAACCACTGTGTGCCAAGGCTCTCCTTGGCTCTTGATGCCCATCCCGTGTTTCTCGTGCAGAACGGAGAGCTGTGGGAAGAAGGGCGGTGCAGGGAATGCGAATGCCGGGAAGGGGAGGTGACCTGCTTCCAGCGCTCCTGCCCGCCCTGCCCGCCCGGCAGCCTGGCTGTGGAGGTGAAGGGGGACTGCTGCCCACGCTGCCAGCCAGGTACAGATCCAGTACCAACCCCTTCCTTGTCCTGGAATCCTCGTGGCCCTCTCTCCCTCAGTACCCTGCGGGGAATTTTAGCTTGTCTGGTTTTCAGTTGCTAATTAACTGCTTTTAGTTCTTAGAGAGGTTTAGGGCTCATCCAAAGGCTCCCACTGACTTCCTCTGGCTTAAACACGGCTTTCTTTTGCCAAAGGAGTTTCTCCTTGGGGTTGGTGTTTTGGAAATGTTTTGTGTTTTTTTCTTCAGCTGCTCCTTTCTGAATCCTAACATGGAGTTTATGGGCTCCTGACTATTTCTTGGGAGTGGAAGGAAGAAAGAATCTGCTTGCACTGTTATGCTACAAGCTCACCTTGGCTGAATGGCTGCCAGTTAATAATTGTTTGGAAAGATTAGGATAGCCTTAGCTTGTATGTTAATTTTGCATATAAATTCCTTTTTCTCCAGGATATTATCATTCCCCTGGATTTACATTTCTCAGTTGGGAGGCTTTAGCTGTGGGTTGCTAGTTTTTTATGTTGTGTAGCTCTTCTTGTTGCATTCATATAACTTTGGCTTTTATCAGAGTGCTCCAGTTAATGTGTTATCTCAGGAAAGTAGCTTCACAGTTTAATTGTACTGGAGTGCCTGGGCACATTTGCCATCTTCATGTTTTAAAGCTTGTTATTTACTGCTAATGAAAATGCAAAGCACTACAAATTGAAAAGTGAGGAAAACAGGGCTTGGATATTTCAGATGAAATTGTCCTGGATTTTTGAAAGGGAACAACATCTGCACAGGCCGCTGAGGAGGGGGCAGATGATACAGTGTTCTCTTCCTTATCAAGAAGCGCCACTGGCTTCTCATAACTCTTGGAAATCTGGCCATTTCGCTTCCATAATGGTGTCATTTTGGAAAACCCAGGCTTTGAAGTCATGGCGTTGGACATACAGAGCCAAGTGAAATTGCAAAAGCTTGCCTTTTTTGTGTCCTAAAAGGTAACTGGCAATTTCCTTTACCCAAGCCTGCTGTTTTCCCTCTGTGCTTCTCTGTCTTGCAATGCAGGGGATGAGAAACAAATGTAAAATACAGCCTGCAGCAGTTCAATCTGTGAGCTCAGAACATCAGCCCCTGCCACATCTGCTTCCATAAAGCCAGCAAAAAATTGATTGCTGCCTCTGAGAGATGTGCAGCAAATACTCCCTCTCACTGAGAACTTTTGGCTTGGAGCAGAGGGGATTTTTTTTTCTACTTAGGGCAAAAATTGTGCCATTCTGTACCTCTCCAAATACCCGTGGTCAGGAAGTACTGCTGTGATGCTGTGACATCAAGGTTTTGACCGGAGGGGCAACGGTGTTCCACCTGTACTCTGACCTGGCATGGACACAGTCTTGACTTATTGAGGGGTTTGACTGAAGGAAACTCAAATTCAGGTTGTTTCAGGCCGTTAATTCCTGATGACTGAGGATTTTTACTGCTGAGAAACCGTGTGGACAACGACTATCCTTTTAATCAATAGCCTAGAAAATCTGAGTCCCTATAATAACTTCTCACCTGTTAAACAGAGCGATAAAATATTCAGCATAACACGTACGTATTTACGTATAAAAAAAAATCCCGCTCCAAAACTAACACGCCTCGGGCCACCCCACGGAAGCAAGGGATGGATTTCACTCGGCATTCAGAACTGCCTTGTTTTGCACCTTCCTGAGTGCAAACACTGCTGCTGGTTTCTCCCCTGTGCCAGGTGGGTGCCACCCGGACTGCCTGACCTGCTCCCGGGCCCCCAAGCACTGCGACGCCTGCCGGGACTCGAGGAAGCGGCTGCAGGGCGGGCGCTGTGTGGAGACGTGTGAACCGGGCTTCTACCAGCACGGGGGGACCTGCTTAGGTAATCCCTGCAGGGCCCAAGACCCCCTCACACGGCTCCCTTCTCTGTTGCACGCTCTGCTTTTGGCTGTGGGATCCTGTGGGTTTAATACAAAGAGGCTGCCGGGCTTTGCTGGGAAAAGCATTCGGGCACACGCTGAGATGTAACTGGGAGACTCCAGCAGGTTTCCAATGGGAGCCCCTGGAGAACGCAAATTCTCCAACTCTTTTGCCAAAATGAGTCAAAATTATCTCATTTTACCTGAGCGGGGGGGGTCTTGCCGCATCAAGACATTTGGGATTGATACATCTTTCTTCCCTCTTCCTTCTCCTGGAAGCCTGCAATGAAACCTGCTCAGCCTGTACCAATGGATTTGAGTGCTCCTCGTGCCAGACATCCCTGCTGATGAAGAATGGGCAGTGTGTGCCTTCCTGTGGGAAGGGATACTTCCAGGATCAGCTCCTCTGCTCAGGTACCTCAAGCCAAAAAACACTGCAGCACTTTGTGATAGCAAAAGAGAGTGTGTGTGTGTTTCTTTGACTTCAGTGCACACCAACTGCATCTGCTCATGCCAGACCTTTCAGGAGATGGTACTTTGAGGTGTGTAGAAAATTGCTTGGAAGGGTGGGGGATTGATAGGACTCAGAAAATACTTTTGGGGAAAGTTTCCTGCTTTGTTTTGCCGTTTGTTTGTTTCGTACTGTGCAATTTTCCTGAAAGTTTGTTGGACTGACTGTTCTCAGGAAGCATATTTGCAAAGTAAAGTAGTAATTCTGTGAAACACTGAGATGTGTCTATATCCTTTATCTTAGGAATTGGAAAGTCTGAGAGTAAGACTGGGAAGTTAGGTTTCTCTTTCATGGAACTATGACGGTGCTTTTATGAGCTTCCCCTGCTCCTTTGAAATACTTTTAACTTTTCCCAAGCTATAAAGCAGCTGCTTTTTATCATGATAGTTTAATAGTTTTCTCTAAAATTAGTGCTTTTTTCTTGTTATTTTGACCTTTTTAGAAGGCTTCTAATTATTTCTGCAGCTCTAATTCAGCAGGGGAGTGGAGCACATGCTTAACTTCTTGAGCCACCGCTTTAATTTCCTTGGAACTAACCCTCCTGCTAAAAGTTAAATACAGGCTTAGGGCTTTTGGCAGGTTTCAGGGGAAAGCACTTTAGATGGTAAGTCCAGCTTCCTTTTCTGAAGTGGTTTCCCTTGAAGAGCTGACCACTTGTTCCAGGTTTTGAAAGTCTGAAAAGCCTCTGTCCTTCAGCAGCCACTGCAGCCCAGGGCACCATTGTGAATGTACAAATAGAGAAGAGAGACCCAGTCCTAAAGAATTTATAGACTTAAGTATCAAATAATCTTCTACTTCATTTAGTTTTATTTTGCCATTTCCTTTCCACCTGCTCCTGGTGTTTTAATTGGCAGTGCCCCTGTGCTGCTGAAGCTGTAGGGAAAGGGTAATGTTTCATTTCATTGCTGCTTTGTAGATTACTGATTGTGCACTCCATCCACATTTGCAGTCACGCATGCTTGCAGCTGAAAGTTGCTGGGAAAATTTGTTCCTCTCTCCTCAAGGGAATTAAACCAATTTGCTTTAGTTCTGCCTGGCTGCATTTTCTGCATAAAGTCAAACCAGTGGAGAAAGTCTTAAATTTGGGATACGCTCCGTAATTCATTGCCATTCACTCTTTCCTTGAATCCTCTTTATTTTTGCCAATCTCTAAACAGATGGTGGAGATGAGGCTCAGACCGCTCAGAAAGATTTTTCTCATAATGGTTTTAACATCTACAATCAGCATGTTCCAAAATCACAGAAAAGATGAACTAGACTGTGTTAATTGCTGTAGTTCCAGTAAACTCCCTCTTGAGGAACTCGCTCTGGACTTGAAAGAGGCTGACACCAGGTTTCTTACTCCATCCTCTCGTTGGAACACTGATGTCTGCATTGTAGCAAAACACAATGAATTAGCCTTTCCTTTTGTTCATGTTTTATCACATCTTCTCTCATTGAATCTCTTTTGAATTTCCGATTACAGCGGTTTGATCTCTGCCCTGTTTTAATCCTGCACCAGGGTTGTTTCCTGCCCCATCCCTCCACCTGCTTCTGTGAAGCGTTGGTTAAAACCATTAAAAGAAAGTAAATTTGAGAGTAAAAGGTGTAAGTTCAAGAATGTAGGAGTGGACTTAAAGATCACGGACCAGCTTGTGTCAGAGCAGAAACAGGCTGTAGAAGCAGTTCAGACCCGCCCCCCCCTCCAAAGGCAAAGCAAAGGGAAGCAAAAAATAAACGGTGTCTGCCTGGTAGAACAGAAGGGCTCGAAGGACTTGCACTGTTCAATGCTCTCACTGCGTTTTTCTAGCTTAATAATTTATGTTTTCAAGATTATTCAAAAGCCCAGGCAGAACTTGAGTGTTTCTGCTTTGATCTCCCAAAATGGGAGCGTTGAGACGTGTAACTTGACACTAACGGACCCGGCTCACTCCTTAGCTTGGATTTTTTGCTCGCTACCTGTTGTTTTGCCCTGCTGTTCCTGGCTGTGGAGGCTCACCCCGAGGATCCAGGACTGAGCATGGCTAAGCTGAGCTTGCCCAGCTTGGGGTGAGGAGGGCAGGGAGAGGTGGTTGATGGTACCGTGCGGCACCGAGCGGTTGGACCCGTCTGTGCTTTCCCAAAGCTGAGCAGTGACTTCTCAACTGTGCTCTTCCTGGGCCTTAGCCATCCTGCTGGGAATGCTTTGGTGGGCTGCAAAACAGCTCGTACAAATCCAAACTGGAAATAGCCAGGGAGGGTGGAAACAGTTTCCTGGCAGTGCAGTCACTTCTGTTGATTTATTTTCAAACAGCCACTTAGTTGCTGCAGGCAAAGATGTTTTAGCTGACAGTGGCTCATTGAATGCTTCCATTTTTTTTCCCCTGCTCTTTCACAGGAGTAGGTGCCTGGCTGTTTGGGTGAGGAGCAGCTGTTGAGCCTGGCAGTGATCCAGTGCTGAAGGAGCCAAATTTCTGCAGGCAGGGCGTGTGTGAGGCTGTGGAATCACAGAATGGGTTGGGTTGGAAGAGACTGTAAAGATCATCTAGTTCCTACCCCTCTGCCGTGAACAGGGACAGCTTCCACTAGATCGGGTTGCTCAGAGCTCCATCCAGTCTGCCCTTGGACACTTCCAGGGATGGGGCAGCCACAGCTTCTCTGGGCAACCTGTGCCAGGGCCTCACCACCCTCACAGGGCAGGAATGGGTTGAGGCTGCTCTTCCAGCTGCATCCACCCGGATCCTGCCAAAATCACTGCAGCTTCTCAGAAGGTCTGATGACCTCTGGTAGGCCCAGCTAGGCATGCAATTTTAACACAACAGCTGCCTGTCTAGAAGGCTTGAAAGCTGCTGTGGATTTGCAGGGTCTTTGCCAAGGGCCAGCGAGAGCCAACTGGTAGCTGGAGTGCTTGGTTTAGTGCAGGCAGCAAACGGTGTGTGGTGGGAGCCAAAGCACCTCTGCCCAACTGACCTGGCTCTCCTCAGAACTGTGGTTTTAATGCAGCTGTGTACAAGGCTGCCTGTTGGAAAACAGAGCCAGGAGGGAAAAATGTCTCTTGGAAAGGAGCAGCAGCTCCAGAGAGGACTTGAGAACTTTGCGAACCACTGGGTATGTTCAGGTGTGTCAACACAGTGAGGCGGGTTAACAGCGAGGGGTCCCAGCTGTGCAGTGGGAAGTCTGTCATGGGAGGATCCAAGTCCTGGAGCCCACTCTTTCAAGAACATGTTGAAAGGTAGAGTGAGCTCAGGCAGGAGCAAAACACTGAGGTCTGGAAGGTGAAGCGAGAACATTCCAGCACTTAGACATTTACAGCATGAACTCACACCCTGCAGTTAACTTTTGAGTGCAGACGTGCCCTGAGAACCATCCAGCCAGGAATGAGATGCAGGATTTTTGTCAGCAAGGGAAATTATTGAGAAGAAAAGTGTGCACAAGCTTTACCTTGGGATGGGATGCTTGGTATCCCATTGTGTTGGGATTCAGCCACAATTAAACGCACGTGCATGTTGAGGGGAAGATCCTGTCTGGCACAGGGTGCCCAGTGTCCTTATAAGACTCTCCTCACACTGGAATATGGACTGGGAGCACAAACATGTACCTGCCTTATTGTGAAATAATAAATTGAAGAACATCTTTGGAACATACTTGGGTGTAATCAAGAAAAAAAATCTTAATAGCTAAAAGAAGTGCAGTTTGCACAGCTGCTGCAAGCACTGGTAGCACGAGATCTGACAGGAGCCCGTGTCCCAGATTCTATCAACAGTAACCACAATGGGCTGGATTTCCCTCCCAGGTGAACTTTTGCACAGTTTTGAATAAGGTGACTCGTTCAACAGCTGGTTTGGGAGGCAGAATTGTTCTCCATACAGTTCTTAGTTTAATTGTAAGGTGCCATCATGCTCAAGCTTGCTCGGTTCTGCCTCTGTGCTCCTGTGCCCAGATGCCACAGGGAGGGCTTTTACAGTGCCTGCATTGGAGAAATGGGATGTCCTTCAGGAATATCTGAACCGTTGCTGTGTCCCAGCCATGATCCATGGCTGGTTGGAAGTGGATTGTTGGGTAATCCTGCGCTTTTCCTCCCCGCAGCTTGTCACGAGTCCTGTTCCTCGTGCTGGGGGGCTGCTGAGAGCAACTGCCTGTCCTGCAAAGACACATCTCACGTGCTGAAAGCAGGGCTCTGCCTGGCCAGCTGTGGCCAGGGGTTTTACCCGAAGGAGGGAATCTGCACCGGTAAATACCTCTTTGAGAAACGCTCTGCAAAAAAAAAAGGGATCAATATTTCGTTTAGCTGTGCAGCAGCTGGGATTTTATTCGTGTCTGACAAGCCAGCTGCACCTTGTGCATTAATACAGGGCGAGGAAAGCTGCTGTTTGTTTGTGTGATTATTAATTCATTTAAGTTAATCAGATGATGAAAGGTTTAAGGGTTTTTTTCCTCTCCGAACAGCTTGAAAGCCTGAGTTGTTTCTGAGGGCTTGACAAATCCATTTGTCTGCGGAAAGAAAAATGGCCTTTGCCAGCAGGTTTCTGTAAATTTAATTATAATTCAGCATCACAGTAACTAATACCTGCACAGCAGATGCGCCTTGGGAGCTGGGAAGGTTTGCTGGGAAAAGGGGAAGAGATGGCCAGAGGGAATTAAAACACCTCAGTCAAACAGATCGTGAAGGGGGATTTCTCAAAACCCCAGAGCTGGAAACCTCCAGGATTCAGACCTTTCGTCTTCTACCAAAACCAGGCATTTTGATACCCAAATGGAGACCCGTAAGCTGGTTTGACTGGTGATAAGAAATGAAAAATGGTTGAGTAAAACACTTGGCCCTTCTAAATATTCAACAGTGTATGTTGCCTGAGGGAATAAGCACTTGCCTTATGGAGCCAGAGTTCCATAGTGCTCTCGGACAGCAGGTCAGTTCACTGCAGAGCTGACTGCCTGGGAGGGTACAGCCCACAGGGATTGAGAAGAAGCATTTTCCTGCTTGACTTTAGCTGCATTTTCCCACTTAAAACTTCGATGTGAAGATAAGGGGGAGATAGTACCATTTTTTAAATCAATTTTTCCTCCATCCTTGGCAGCTTGTGGCCACTTCTGTGAAAAGTGCTCCTCAGACCTAGGCAGGTGTGTGGCCTGTGCTGCAGGGAAGCTGCTGCATGACGGGAAGTGCCTTTTGGAATGCCCAGATGGATATTTCCCAGGCAGCACTGGAAGATGCAGAGGTGAGCGACATATTTGCCTGACCTTTTCTAAAGCCCTCAAAGCACCCTCCACTTGTTGCCTGCTTTTCCCCAGGTGTGGGGAGGGAATGGTAAGAGCGTGGAAGTGCGAGTGGGGACAGGGGATTTCATTTTTTTATCTTGTTCTCTTTGGTTCACTTGTGATGGGTTGTTTGAAATAACCCCTTTGCCTTGTGAAGCACATTAAGACACACTGGGACACACACTCGAATCACTGTGTGAGTGAGAGTTGTTGCTGTTAGTGGTTATTAATACACGTGCACTTCTGCTCTCATTAGTTCGCTTAGCTGCATATCATTCCAGCTGGGAGTTTTCCACAGCTGGAGGAGGCTGTAGTCAGCAACACCACCCTCAGGGAGAAGCAGTGGGATGTTTCAGTTCTGTGTGCTCTTGTTTCTTTACCAGCTTGTCACGCTTCGTGCTCCAAGTGCGAGGGACCTCTGGCTACTCACTGCACCTCGTGTTCCTTCCCTCTGGCATTACACGAGGGCCAGTGCCTGCAGGGCTGTGGAGAGGGTTTTTACCAGGATCACAACGTCTGCAAGGGTAAGTTGTGTACTCGGAATAAATTTCCCAGTTTTCTACTTTGAGAAAAAGTGATTTTTCCCACGTACTTTCTGCCTTCACACCCTCAGGATTTAGTGATCTGAAGGACTGTTATTTCTCTTCTCTGTGTATGCTGCTGAAATAAATATACATTGCTTCCAAGTTCTTCTTGAGTTAGGAGGTGGATGAAAGTCCACATACAACTGGTATGAAATTCCACAGACACCTGGTAGATTTGCAAAGACTGAGGTCATTGTTGCAGCAATGGAAAGCCTGAGAATTCGGAAGATGAATTTATGCTTCCTGTGAACCCTTCAGACTGCCATTTCTTGCTGTCCCCCCTAGAGAGATTGTGCTCACCGTTGCACTTCCAGAAATTAAAGGAAGATTGGCTGCCTGTGGCACAGTGCTGCACTTTTTCACTTGGTCACCAGCTTTACTCAGGAAAAGAGCTGTTATTTGGGGGCTGGGGGGGAACGATGTCCAAGTGCTTTTCTAAAACCTCTGTTCCGTTGTAGAAAGCAGATGCCCAGGTTCTTGGGCCTTGTCCTTCTCCCTGGGGAAGCTACCCCTTGTCCTTCTCCCTGGGAAGGCTGTGGCTCTGACGGCTCTGTCCCCCTGTGCCCAGCTTGCCACCCTTCCTGCCGTTCCTGCTCCGGCGCTGGCGCCGCTCGCTGCCTGCAGTGCCGGGCGCCCGAGGACGTCCTGCAGCCTCACGTGCCCAGGGAAGGAGCTCTGCATGGCCTCTGCCTCTCCCACTGCCAAGCCCAGTTCCATGTGGATAGCACAGGAGTCTGCAGAGGTGAGCAGGGCTGGGAACAGCTGTTCAAAGCTGTTCAGGGTGAGCTTGTACCACGTTTTATCCCTATGAGCTGGGAGCTCCTGTGTTTGCCTCATGACTGCCATCAGTGTTTAAACTCTGGAACTTTCACAGTGCCACATACTAGTACTTTTGAGGGAAAATACATTCTACGTGCTATTTGTGACTTAAGGATCCAGGTACTTTTTTTTAAAATCACTGTGTTCAAGCCTGCACAGCTCAGCTCAGCTTAGCTTTCTTTTCATTGAAGCCGGGTACGTGATTTTTAGCACTGACTTACTTTGAAGCAGGATCAATCCTTAAATCCTTTTCAAAAAAGACTGAGCTCTCTCCCTCTTAGCCCTTGGATCAGGTTAAGACATCCCAGAGCACTCTTTGCTTTTGAGGAAGCTCTTCTGCTGCATGCCCTGCAGCACACGTGCCATCACTGCTCCTGAAATACCAAGCAGGGAGCATTTCCATGAAGGCTACAGTTTGGAAAAGAGGGTAACGTGATGTCCATTGGGGATATATGTGGTTTCCTACCAGTCATAGAGACAGTGACTCTACAGCCCTTCAGTAAAGTAGTAGTCACAACAATGTAGTAGTCACAAATAGCATCAACACTATTGATGGCTGTTTCTTCCCGTTGAAAAAAACCCCACATTTTCCAGAAGTGGACATACTTTAAAATCCATTTATTTTGATTTTATCTCTTCATCTCAGCTCTATGGAAAGAATCTGTACAAGCTCAGTTTTTTTGCCTTAGGAGATGTTAAAAAGGAAGAAGTGGCTTTTTTTTTTTTGGTGGAACAATTCTGTCTTTTAGCAGTGAGCTACACAGACCATAAAGTATCCAGTGCTTTGGACTGGTTTCTGAAGGCATTAGTGTAGAGCCTCCAATCCATGCAGTGGCTGCTCCTTGGCAGGTTGTGGGTTCTCTTGGCTGAGTCCAGGGCATGGTGTAGAAACTGAGTGAGGAAATCCATATATCCCTGCCTTAGGTGGGTAAACAGGCCTGAGCAGAGCTGACACCTCTGGATTATGTCATGGGACAAGAATCCCAGCACAGCTCTGCTGTGTTAGTGATGGCATTGGAAGGGGGAAATGATTTATTGCAGAAAGGGGTGAATGCTCAGGATGTCAAACTTTGAGCCCTCACTATAAAATACCCATGCAAAGTTTGTAGGTGCCCCTCTTGGAAAAAGCAAACCCACAACATTATCTGTGCAGGACAGAGGCATGTTCATGTGTAGGGTAAAGTGCTGGTTTCATAGAATAAATCATTTTATTTAATCTCATTTTTTCTCTCCAGCCCTGTGTATTGTCTCCCTAGAGTCCAGAAATCCTTGTCCTCCAGTCACTGCTCTAATAAATAGGAGGTTTTTAATGATTTCATATGTTTATTTAATCAGATTGCTCAGTTCAAGATAGGTTGTTATAGGATCAGTAGCAGAAAAGGTGAAGAAGTGCAGTGTTTAACTGCATTCTTCGTTCTTGCTGGATCATCTTTTGTAATGAGTATTCGCTTCAGGTGGCCAGTCCACCTCCATGGATGTTTGCTCCAGAATGGCTGATGATAACCATGCAGTGATGATGGATAGAAAATCCATCCTGGAGTAACTGTGGGATGGTAACAAAAGGTGATTCCAGCACGTGGTAGGTTTGTAGAACCGCAGAGCTCTTCGAGGGAGGACAGCGGTGTCACACGGTGTTGTGATCTCAGCTTTGCATGTCAGTAGTGAATTGTGTGGGTGCAAAGAAAGATTAAATGTGCAGCTGGCCCGTGCTTGTTCCTTGTCTTCAAGAACTGTGCTCTACTTTGTATTCCTTCCTCTAAAGGAAGAACACCTTCCTGCCCTTGGGGGGGACAGCAGTCCGGCCGTGCTGTGGGACAGTAACAGCCAAAATAAGCCAGAACTAATTCGTGTCTTAATTTGTGTCTTCTCCTTTTCCCTTTCCCTGCAGAGTGCCACTCCTCCTGCGCAGGCTGTGTGGGGGATTCTGCCCAGGACTGCACAGCTTGTGTGGCTCCCCAGGTGCTGCTGGAAGGCAGGTGCCTCCCGGAGTGCCCCGAGGGGCTGTTCAGCCTCGGGGGCCGCTGCTCCGGTGAGTGTGCTGGGTTTCATCTGCACCGCTGCGTTTCATCCCATCCACAGTTTGGGGGCCGTTTCTCAACGCAGTTAGAGATGCTCTCAGATTTATATAAAGCTGTTGAAGTATTTTCAGGGGAGCATAGGATAGTCCAGTTTCAGGAAATGGAGTCTCCTCCTAACGGGAGAGAGACGTACACTTGGAAGCATAAATTATAATCAGTTTTGCTCCCCTGGACTGTTTCCCTGAAGATACTCTGCTTTTGATTTCAGGAGGCTTGGACGGTGTTTGTAGCTGATGTGCTCTGGAAAAAAAAAGTCTTTACTGGACAACACCAAAAAATAAAATGCTTTTATTAGGCAAAGCCTCGAGTTTAGAGAAAAAAACCCTTTTCTAAAGTCCATTTGCTCTATTTATTCAGCCGAGGAACAACTCTATAAATAGATTTATTTGTCAGGGCATTGTAAAGATTCATCAGTTCTGAGGTGGTGCACTGCCACCGCAGAGCTGAGTAACTGCTGTGTTACACAGTTTCGGGCTTATGGAAATATCTTAGAGACAAAATTTCAGTGGCATCTTTCAAGTCCTGTGCTTTTATTCATAGAGAGCTTTAAAGGTAGTTTTAAAGAATTTTTTACTGATTCTTAGCCATAGTAATTTTATCTCCCTCAGATCTGTAGCATGTAGATGTGGCATCTGTCTTTAAGGTGGAAGGATACGAAAGCAGTCTGTGAGATATTTTTGGGCACTCTTAGCCACTTTCTCTGCCACCTTTTTGTTGAGCTTTTTGCAGACAGAATGGCGTGGAAGGGCATTGTGGAGAAATCATTCCTCGGGTTTCCTCTCATGCATATCAAAACTCTTGCCACAGTCCCAAGAGAAGTTTAATTTATCTCCCCTGTGCATCCCACTCTTTTTCTTATGTGCTGGAGAGAGGAATAGCAGGGTCAATCTCTCTCTGTTTTGTATTGTGTCTGGATCTGTATCTTGATTAACGCAGGGAACGAATCGCATTTATTAAATTGACAACTCATTCCTCATCATGTTTGTTCAAAATGAGGATGTAAGAGCTTTCCAAACCACAACCCTGCAGTCCCTGATGATATTAGAATATTTTAAGTCCATGTTTTGTAGGAGTAAATGATTGTAGGAGCTGGTGTTTTGGGGAGGGGAGGGAGGAAGGGGGACAACACCAAGAGCATAACAAGTGTTGATTTTCTTGTGCAGCCTGTCACCCCTCCTGCAAGACGTGCCGTGGCCCTTCTGATGGGGAGTGTTTAACCTGCCATCCCCACGCCACTCTGGCTGGTGGGAAGTGCAGGACCAGCTGCAAGGAAGAGCAGTACCTCAACCTGGTGGGATATTGTGTGGGTGAGTAAGAGGAGCTGGCTTTGGAAGACCTGTGTGGGTCATTAACCTGCTGCTGCACAGCCAGCACTGCTCGGGTCCTGCAAAGGGAGTTGAGGAAACATTTGTGATCCAGAGAAGCTGTTCTTGTGGCCCTAAAGGAAAACTGGCACGTTTTTTTCCATTGCTGTGTGCATTTTTGGGAGGTAATAGGATTTCTGTGTAGGGGTTGTACAGTGTGGGTGCTCAGTGCCTGCACTTAAGCCCGTCATCTGAAACCACTGATTGCATTTATCTGTTTAAAAAGAAAAATCACTTTTAATCCGTCACACAGACATGTATAAACATATCCTGGGAACTGCTCCAACAGTTCCTGAGCTTTACCAAGCTGTTTTTCTGCTTTATCAAAAAAAGCTGTGGTGTGTGAGGCTTAATCTAGGCTTAACAGTTCCAAATGAGATAAGAGTCCTAAGAAAAGGGAAAAATGCATTAGAAGTAATAAATATATCCATTGAGAGGCTATTGTTCCCAGTTTAATATGATTCCCCTTCACAGAGACCTCTCTTTGTTTACATCTATGTCTTGGGTGGTTTTTTTTTATGAAAGACTTGTTTCTTTGCTCTCCACAGATTAATTCTGTGAACCATTTCTTCATCTTCCTTTTAAATGACAATGATTGTTCTGCCTGCAGAGACAAGGGGGGAGAGAAAGCGTGTGAGAAGTAGGAAAACACCCTAAAAGTATTGTACAGCTCTTTAGGAAATCAAGTTGGGGAATCAAGATGTTGGCTACAGTCAAGTAATTACAATCTGGAAATAATTCAGCATTTCAGTGTCAAGGGATGTCACTCTTTGGAGACTTGTCTTCTCAAAGTAGAAACGTGCTTTCAAGGCTTGGTTCACAGTGCCTGGCATCACTGAGTGTCAGTATTCAGTGGCTTGGATCTGCGTCCTCCAAGCAGGAGAGAAGGCTTAGTTTATGTCTGGTGTTTAAGCAAAGGATGTGTGCTGCCAGTCGTGCTGCAGATTAAGAGCTCCACATCCAGGTTGTTAAGTTTCACTCATTCTTCTCATTCAGCACTGATTGAAATGCTGAATTTGCCCTTGCAAGTTATTAATTACCAGTTAAAGAGCAGCTGTCCCATAAAAGAGAACATTAAAACCCCTGACACTCTCATAAGATATGATTTGCGTCGGGTCTAACAAAGCTTTTTCCTTTGCCTCCCAAAGCAATATATTTTTACAATTATCTTCCCATTTATCTTTAATTCCTGATCCTCCAGGAAGAATTGTGTTACAACTTATAGGGCCTGCTGTGCATTATAGCCACCTGCCATATTTTATGGACCCGGAGGGGAATATCTTTCACACAGGCTGGAGAAAACCTACTGTCACCTGAAACCATTGCCTGGGAATTAATGGTGTTATTGTACATGTTACCTGAATGAGGATTGGAACATTTGCCTTGTTAATAGAAAAGAAAAAAAAAAATCTTGTTTTCACCAGTTAATCAAATAAGCATTTCAGGTGTAAGCAGAAGAAAGACATCATGTCCTCGAGCTCCAAGAGATGAGTGAGTTTCTGAGGTCTGTTTTGGGCACGAGGAGTTTGTGCCAGTCTTCTCTGAGAGTGCTCAATTGATTTAATTTTACTTTATAGCTAAAGTGTACGTGCAGGAATGTGTTTGAGGCTTTAGCCAACTCCTGTTGAGCCTCAGAGCTTCTGTAGGTTTTGTTTTCCCAGTCTGGAAACACTGATTTTCCTCTCCCTCTAATCCAAGTCAGCTTCAGCTCCAGGAAATATTGCAGTCACCAGGCTGAAAAATAGCACCACTGCTAAAGGTGTTGTCCTGCTCCTAAACCCCTGTCCTTGTGGGTTTTTTTAATAAATCAGAGGCCTGTCTTCAAGTTTCCTCTTAATCTTGAAGCTTCCCGGTTGATCTTTTCCTGATTGCGTGGAAGGGCAATTAGAAAAATCCAGAGGGACTGGTGTGAAAGAAACATCCACTGATACATCCACTGAAACATCCACTGATACAGTATCCCCCAAACTCCTTTCTTAACTTCCAGCTGCATCTTCCTTGCAAGGGAACTCCCAGTCCCCATGTTCCACAGGCTTTGCTTTCTCGGGCTGTGTTGCAACTGGGAAGATGTTCAAAGCTAAACCAGAACAGTTCACCCAGGAGCAGGCCTGCTGCCTTGCTCTTAAAATTCCAGAAGGGACACTCTGACAACAAGAAATATATTCAGTTCCTTGTAAAATTAATGAGCTTTGGCTGTCCTTTTAGAGAGACACTGATATCATCACCAAGAGCTGGAGTTGGGCTGAGCAGAGCGAGAGGGGAACTGGGGGCTCAGCTCCACTCAGCCACTGGGGCAGCCTCCTCCAGAAGTTAGCAGCTGAGCTGCCAGAGCAGGGAAAGGGAAGTTCATTTCCCTGCTTTGATCTGGGCCCATTCGTGCCAGGCACTAGCCAGCTGGGTTTCCCACCTCACACTGCCTGGAGCAGCTCCCACCTTTTGTGGGATGAGGCAGATCCCTGCAAACACAGTTGCACTTCACCAGGAATTCTCCTTGCTGGTTTGGGGGACAGGTTCCCGTTCAGGTCTTTGAAAAGAGAGGCAAGAAAACCCCTTCCAACAACCAAATCAAGCCAAAAATCCCGGTCAGTGCTGGGTATCCTTCTGAACCAGCCCTACTGATTTTCTGTCTGGATTTACTGTAAGGTACCAGTTGGGTGGGGTTTTCAGTCCTGACTTTAAGTTGTGCTCTGTTGAAAACCTCCGACCTTCCCTCAGAGCACAGCACAAAACTTGCATCAGGAAATACTTTCCTGAAGAGCCCCTGAGAGGGGAGATGTGTTCAAACAATACAGGTGGTTGATTGCTCAGCAAGTGGTGGAGCTGAGAGGGAGAAATGCCTCTGGTGTCCTTTATGAGCATTCACAAACACTTCAGAGGTGATTTTGTCTCCCCAGCCAGCCTTCTGTGTCTTGGAACAACCTGTAATAGATACTTTTCCATGTAGAAGGGGCACTGTTTTCTTGGTTTATTTGCTAGGAGAAAGCTAAAGAGGGCATGAAAGCCAAGTAACTCTGGAAATCTGTGTAAGTAATTCCATTTTACTTAACAGCGAAAATTGCTTTATAGGAAGATCAGTGGTAGGGAAGGTGGTTGAGGTTATTTTAGCGTAGAGGTGATTTGACAAGGAGGAAATCAGAGCCAGCTGAAAGGGAAGCAGGAAAACATTTTGTTTGGACAGTGGGAGGCAGTCTGAGAAACATGAGAAGGGAGGCATTGGGACTAGGAGCTGCCCTGAAAATCCAGTTGGGATACTGGAAGGAGCCTAAAGGGAATTAACTAACTGTGTTACACTGACCTGCAACCAAGGGGGGATGTGAAGCCTCCAAAAAGCCAAATCCCCCAGGCAGTAATGTGCCTGCTGGCTGAGCTGGAGGGAGGATTATCAGGGAGAAGGCTGAAGCAGGAAACACATAGAGCTGTGTGGTGTTACTGAGAAGCACAGAGAAAACACCCCCCTTCTGTTAGTCCTGGCTTCAAAGGGAGCCTGCTGTGAAAAATTGAAATCATCTTTTCCAAAACAAAGCACTTCAGTTCTTCCCTTGCTCTCCCACTCGTTCCCCAATGTCCCTCAAATTCACCATGAGCGTCAGCTCTGGGTTTTCAGTTGGTGCTGTGTGCTCTTTGATCTCCAGGCTTGCAAAGGAACAAGAGAAGTGATGGGGCTGATTCATCCTAAAACAGTAACTGAGAAAACTCTTTGCGCACACAGGAGCAAAAATAGAGGCTCTGAAGAGAAACCTCTGCTGCAACAGCACATAGTTTTGTAGATACTTACATTTTAAATGTTAGTTTGGGAGAGTCTAGTTATTTACAGCAGGTTGTTTGGACACACTAAATTTTCTTTGTCTTGTTTTTGTGCTGTGTTTATGGAACCTTTTGCCCACAGGCCGGGGTTAGGCTCCAGTCACTGTTGCCTTCCTGCAGGTATGGATGCAGAATTCCTCCAGGCTCCAATGTGAGCCTGTCTTCAGCTTGTAAAATTAGATTGCCTGGCAATCTGTAGTACTGCTGTCACAAGAGACAAAAGACAGAAAGTTGAACCTTCAGCAGAGACCTGACAAGAGGCCAGGTACTCAAATCAAGCCTCATTATTACATTTCTTTCAAGACAGTCGTCATTTCCTTTATAATTTTCTGAATTACCATAATGAGGATTAATTTGGCTTCCAGGTTGTCTTACACTGCACCTTTGTGCACACAAAAGGCTTGTTGTCAAACCTTTGGAAGCACCTGAGTTCAGGCAGAGGTCAGGAGACACGAGCGTGGTGCTGCTGGGGAAAAATGGGAAAAGGAAGAGGTTTTGAGGCACTGTGATACTGCTCTTGGCTTGGCTTTGAGGGCTGCAGTGGCCTCCTCAGGGTATGGATGTCTCGTTTGTGTGGGAAAATCTGAACAGCAGGAACAACAGGAGAAGGTCACACAGCTGTACAGGTTGTGCTCTTTGCTTTTTCCACAGTGGGAGCAGAGGGAGGTGAATGCTGATGGCTTCCAGTGGAATTAAAGATAAACTTGTAGACAGAGACACCTAAAAATCAGTGAAAGGTTTTGGGCAGTGAAGACCTTCGAGCTGGCTTTGTACAAAGCTTTCCCAAGCTCATTTAAGGATGGGGAAGAGGATGCTCCAATGAGGCAGGAGAGAGGCAGAGGCAAAGTGAAAATGTGATGCTCAGGAAGAACACAAGATGGGGATGAGGCAAGAGGAAAGGAATCCTCCTTGACTGCAGGGATTTCTGGTCCCCTCTCTCTTGCAGCCATCCAGTATTGCAGTGGTTGGCACCTGATGGCAGCCCCTGGGCACAGAGAGCAGGGAGGGGCTCTGGAAGTTACATCCTTAATGCCTTCCTTGAATTCCCTCCGTGCTCACAGCCTGTCTTATTCCCTGCTCCCTTTAGACTGCCACCCTCTGTGCCAGCAGTGCGTGGCCGACCTGTGGGACACGGGCAGCGTGTGCCTGAAGTGCCAGAGCTCCCGTCACTTGCTCCTGGGGGATCGCTGCGTTCCCGACTGTCCGGCGGGACACTACGCCCAGGGCGGTGCCTGCAAACGTGAGTAGCTCCTCCAGGGGCCTCGGGTGGCTGCGAGGAGCCACCTGGGGGATGTCCCACCAAATAGCTCCTGTTTAGTAGAGAAGCTTTGCCCAGCTGGCAGGACACTGCACTGGGAGCAGAGCTCTTGCTGGTAGGAATTTCTCGGGACGTTTTGCAACCTGAGATGGAACATCATCCGAGGTCTCTCACTGGGGATTGACTTGCTCCAGTAATGGCCCAAAAGGTGATCGTTTGTAGCAGCTTCTGAAACAAAAAGCCAATTTAATTTGGCTGCATGGGGGAAGCTGCACTGATGGCACATTTTCTTTTATAACCTGTCCCTGCATCTCCTCCGCTTTTTGTTGTTGATGTGGTTTCATGTTCCAGTCATTGTCTGAGCTGCTTTACATTCCTTGGGACTCTTAGGAGGAAATAGGTTGCTTTTCTTGTTCTGTGGCTGACAGAGACCTGGTAAAGCCCAAAGCTGAGCACAGGGCATTGCAATTTCAGAGAAAGTAATCAAGACAAGAAATTCAGGACATTAAGATTTAAGATATAGATGCTTCCTTTGCAGGAAGTGGCATTTCCTCATCCAGTCTAACAATTGATGGGTAATATTTCAAAGCTTCTCTCCAGCATTCAGGAGCTGCGTGTTTATTTACCTGTTTTTGACGAACGAGGTCTCAGAGCTGCATGAAATATCCTCCGTGTCACTTGATTGGAAAGGCACCTGGGAGACAGATGTTGCCTTCCTGGAAATTTAGGCCTCAGGATAACATTTCTTCCCTTTGGTTTAAAGGCTTCATTTAAAAGGAGTTTTGCATTATTCAGAGTATGTCAGAGCTCATATGGTGTTTTGTGCTGGCTTGAAAGATTCCCCAGCACAGCGCAGGGCAGTCGCTTCTCTAATTCCTTTGCCCGCTCTCACTCCTGATTAATTTGACCTGATAGGTGTAATGATGGCATCAATCTTTAGGTAAAGGCCTGTCAAGAAATAAAACAGACTAATAATTTTGTGTTTACCCTCTCTGGAGAAATTAATAGGGTACACTGGCCTCATCCACGGTGGTATTTTAAATCTCTCCGGTCAGGGTAAGAAGCACAAGAGGTGAGGCTGCTTTTCCTTGAACACAAACCCTTGTTTTTGCTGTCCCTGCAGGGTGTCACCCCTCCTGTAGAACCTGCACCGCGGAGGGTCCTTTTGCCTGTTCTTCCTGCGACTCCAGCCTGGTCCTGTCCCACACGGGCACGTGTGCGCCGGGCTGTTCCCCGGGATACTACAGCGATGACAGGCACACCTGCACACGTGAGTGCCTCTCCCCAGCCACCTCTCCTTCCTCCTTTCCCGACATGTCTTTTCTTGTTCCTTTGCTTACCATTCCTGTTGCCTGGAAAAGCAAGATTTCAAGTGCCTAAAACCCCGATGTGAGTTGACAGAGGTGATCAGCTGCCTCGGGAGCAGGGCCTGCGGCAGGGCTGAAATTTGGAAACAGTTGCAGTTTTGTTATTGACCCCAAAGACAGCAGGGTTTGGGTCCCACAGTGAAAATCTGCAGGAGAGTTTGTGTAGGATGGATTCTGGGCTTTGTGGAAACTTGACAAGTTGAGACCAGTTTTAATCAATCCTTACGAAGGCAAACCCCTTCCCCACTGCACTACCTGCCAGTACATGCCGTGGGAGCTGTATTGCAGCATTTATGTCCATTTTTCCACATGTGAAACCCCAGTAGAAACAAGGCTGTGCTTGGCAGGCACAGCCCTGACAGAGCTGAGCTGTGATATTGTTGCCTCCTAATGACCTGCTGGAATTGATCTGGTTTAAGTCCGGTTATGCTTTATCCTACTCCTGCCATCCTTTGTGAATCTCTTGGGGGTCCTCTTTTCCTTTATTATTCTGTGTTCTCTCTGGCCCTGGGTTATTCCTCTGTGATCACTGGGCTTGATGTTCCAAAATGCAAAATGATGTGGCCCAGAGACATAAAAAATAGAAAAAAAACCTGCTTGAATTGTCCCACTACAATATACACGCCTAAAAACGAGTGAACACTTAAGTGGTTTGGTTGCTGTGAACCTGAGCACTCAGATTGGTGAAGTCCTGCATTACTCTGATTTAAATTCTCCTGACTCATGATAAAGTAACTGTTGCAGTGAGCACAGGTATCAGTGTCATCCTGTCCAGACCCAATTTTTTCACTGATGAGGTCCTGTAGGAGGAAACCAATGTGGTTGTCAGCTTTACCTGCCTTTTGTTGAAATAGATGTTTCTCCTGGAACTGTTATTTCCAAATGATCAGCAGGTATGGAGACACCTTACATAAGTTCAAGAAAATAGCTGGAAGACTTTGTACCATTCTTCTGTTGATGGGGAAAAAAAAGAGGCTACTCAGTAATAATGAAAAAAGGAAAGCAATAAAAAAGAATTAAAAAAAAAGCTTCTCATTGTCCTGGCTAGTTTCCTACAAGCTCTACGAAATATTCACTGTTTTCTCCTGCAGTGTGGATGCTCTATGTTGCTAACTGCACCAGAATGTCTCCCTTCCTAATTAACACACCCCTTTCTGTTGAAACTTTCCTATTGATAGCTCCTGCCTCAGGACATCAAGGTACCCGTGGAATGTTCCTGAGGCCTGCACCCTTCCCGAATCTGGTTCAGGGGCTCAAATGCAAACAGATTTTTGTGCAAGCAAATTCAGCTTCTCTAATCTCCTTATTGCAAATGGCTTTTTAAGAAGTGTTTGTAATCCTTGGAGCAGGAGGCTCAAAGCCAAGTGTGTTGGCGCCTTGGATTTTTGTCATTCCAAGTGTCACTTGTGCCTTTTCAAGTGCTGCTGATAAGCCATGGAGATATAAACTGTCCCAGGCTGCTGGGAAACTGCCACTTGGAGGGAATGAAGATTGTTTAATCGGAGGTTGGCTGTTAGGCTGAGAAAATTGGGTCTCTCTTCAACGTTTATTTTAGTCTCATTGCACTTTTGAGGAACTTGGGGTTGGAATGAAGTTCAGGGAGATGCTGAGTGCACATTTGGACTCTGGGAGATATTTTTAAACTCAACAACATCCTGGCCCAGGAACAGCACAAAGCTTAACGAGTCCTTCATGGGCTTAAAAATGCAGATACGGAGTCGTGCTGATAAAACAAGCAGGCAGGATTGCTTTTGGATGCCTTTTTGGCTTACTGTTCTGGCATGCCTCCCTGGGTAACCTGATTTCTACGGATTTAGACCTCCTGTACAATGTTTTACAGTGTTTTAAATAGTTGGTTCTTTGTAGCACTTAGAAATAGTGATTTTTTTTCACGTATTCTTAAGTGAAGTGGAATCAGACTGGCACCAGAGCACCTAAAAACAGCTAGTAGGTTCTTCAGGTACATGTTTTGCTGGAAGTTATTTGCACCTCAGCAAAACACAGACCTTCTGTGACATTTTTTAGATGAGCTAAAACAGTTAACTCTTTTGAAGAACACTGGGTCTTTGTTTCAATGAGAGCAACAAAGGTATTTTCACATTTACTTTCGTATTTGGAGGTTTTTTGGTTATAAAACTGTGTCTTGAATTAGCATGTCAGCATTTAGCACCTAAACTGTTAGTACAGCCTCCTGAGAAGTTTGGTTCCTGGACATCAAAGAGGTGAGTTGAAATATTCTGAACCTCTGGACTTTGATCCTAGATTAAGTAAATCCCTGAATTAATTTTTTTCCTGGCGTCTTTGTTGCTCCCTGCAGCTCCAGAATTTCACACTGTGTGCAGATAAAAAGGTGGAAATGTTAAGAGAAACTAAATGGGCCTTTGGTCTCACCAAAGTTTGCTGCCTGGATTTGCAGCAGTCTGCCATCCTCTCCAAATTTTTGTGTTTCTGGGTAAAGAATTGTGTGAAACACAGGTTGATTAAAGGAAGTAAGAAAAACAGAGACAGGGAAAGCTCTTTTTTGGGGATTTGGATTCAGGATCAATATTTTACCCTCAGAGGGTAAAATTTACTGTCCAGAGGAGAGTAAGCATTAGTCTGTGAAGACATACCAGTCTTTTCCAGATAGAAGGGGGCTCTTTCCATTTTGGAGGCTGTGAAAAGGAACATAACAAGCCAAAACTCCAAAATCTCCATACGTGTCTGTCAGAGAGGACAAGAGGAGTAGCAAGGCTGCAGGATGATGCCGTTTTTACTTGTACAGTTGGCTGGTTCATCAGGAATTTCACTGATTTTCTTGTCTTTCCACAGCCTGCAGCAGCCAGTGCTGGAGCTGTGACTCGGCTGCCAGCTGTACTTCATGCAGAGATCCTGCCAAAGTCCTGCTGTTTGGAGAGTGCCAGTATGAGAGCTGTGCTCAGCAGTATTACCTGGATTTTTCCAGCAAGACTTGCAGAGGTGAAAAATGCGTTGCTGCTTTCAAGAAAAAAAAATAAAAAAATTAAAAATAAGCAATTAAAGTGCCTTGGCTAAGAATCCATTATGTGGATTTAAAAAGGGGGAAATTGTTCAGTGACAGGTTGCTCGCGAGGTTTTTGCAGTATTTTTCCCTCTTTTTGGGCAGCCTGCTGTCACATACTTGAGCCTTTCGGTGGAACAAGATTATTGCAAATCGCTCTCCTGTAAGTGATTCAGTAACTGAGCCAGCAAAGTTTGCAGGGGTCAGGTCCAGCAATTCATTTAGTCACGGGTCAGCTGAGTCACGAGGGAGCTTGCCAGGAGAAGGCTCTTTTAGGGTGTCCGTCAGGCCTCCTGTGCTTACCTGCCTCTCTCTCCATCTCATTAAATCCTGCATCAGTGGATGGCTGCAGGAACAGCAGTTTGGAGTGGTTTTAAAGACTTGTGGCTTGAAAGATTCGCAGAACTCCCCAGCAGAGTGTTCCCTAATGGAATTAAGTGAGGAAAAGGTGGTGGCAGCCTGAGGAGTCCCTGGGCACGTGTGCGTGGCTGGGACTCTGCTGAAGACTGGAGCAGGGATAGTACAAGGGCATGTGAAGGCAGGTCTGATCCCAGCTGGATCCAGTGTGTTCCTGGCCAGTGGGCTTTCCAGAGGGACATTCAGGCTGTGAGGGACAGCAATATCATTTTCTTTTGGTCAGAGTCCTTTGAAAGCATGAGCTGGATGATGCAGGACGAATAATTGCTAATGAGCCACAAACTCCACATTGGCATACAAGGAGCACTGCTGCTCCAGGGATAAATTCACTCGGCACAAATCATGCTTTCTCCTTTTTTTTTAGTATTTTAACAGGTTTTACTGTGTTCTTTGCTCCAGGGGCTTGTATTCCTGCAGTGCAAAGCCCTTGTGCGGGGTGAGCACCCCAGGAAGGGCAGCCCTGAAGTGGCTTTTGTTTTCTTGCAGAGTGTGACAGGAGCTGTAACGCCTGTAAAGGTCCCCAGAGGACTGACTGCCTGCAGTGCATGGAGGGCCACGTCCTCCACCAAGGAGCTTGTGTGGAACAGTGCCCTGCAGCTTTCTACCGGGAAGCAGACACGTGCCAGAGTGAGTTCTTCTGGAGTCTGACCTGTTCCCCTCCTTGTCTCCAAGGTGGTGTCGAGCTGAACTTTTTGCATGTGACTTTTTAGGGTGTGACCAACCCTGCCTTCAGTGCCACCGAGCAGCAGACGAGTGCAGCCTCTGCCAAGCCCCCTTCTTCCTCTTGGACACTCGTTGTGTTCCCAAGTGTGGGGAGAGATATTATGCAGACCACGCAAAGCAGAAGTGCACAGGTAAGCACAGGGACGTGATGTGGTGGCAGTGGTCAAATGAGGCAGCTCTTAAGTCTCTGCCTCTTCCTTTGACTATTTCTGTCAGGTGGGTAAGACACAAATAGCAGTGTTTCTGTTCTGTGCACCAGTGGCTGCATTGGTTTTGCAGTGTCTCAGTGGGGTTGTGCTTTCCATCCGCTTCAGCTTGTCCTCCTGGGTGCCTGGAGTGTGACAGTGACAGCCTGTGCCACCTCTGCGACAGCACCACGTTTCTGAAGAATCGCATTTGTGTTTCTGCCTGTGGCCAGGGTTTCTATGGCAATACACGGACCAGAGAGTGTGAAGAAGGTGAGTGTCTCTCATGACAAAGTGACTGAACCGGCAGGTTTCCAGCAGATTTTAAGGCCAGAAGGAGCGTTCATTCAGTCACATTTTCGGAATTCACTTTTGTGCATTTTCCTGTTGAAAGTCAGCAGCTGTTTTTCTCCAGTTTTTTGGTTTCATAAGATGTGCATGTACCTGGTTTTCTAAGTGAAGTTACCTGGCTAAGTATGGAGGCACATCTTTTCAGCAGCATCATTTATTATCAGTGTAGAACAAACGACAAAATATCTTGGGGGAAATCCCTTCCTAAACCAACTTCAGTTGTTACTTATCCTTCCTTTATTCTAAATGAAGATTTACAAGTCTATCTTGCAGGGCAAGCCAGAGTATGTTGTTCTGTGATGGGGAAATCAAGATGGGAAGTGATTTGCCAAAGTCACGGTGGGGTTTGGGATGGATTGCAATTTTCGAAGGTAGTGTTTCTCCACCTGGGTCAGGAGTGAACAGGGCATCATAAGGGTCTGCTCTGTTACCCTGGGAATGGTGGTACCAGGCACGATGCCAACACTGCCCATGGTAATTCCTTCAGTAATACCTCTCCCTTGTTTCATCGCAGCCGGGGAACATCCCTGGAGCTCCCGTGCGAGCGGCACCCTCACCGTCGGCATTGGCGGGGTGACACCCCTGGACCTGTCGCTGCTGGGTGTGTGTGATCCGGGCGGTGGCACAGGCCAGCTCCTGTTCCACCTGGACAGCATTCCCTCCAACGGCAGGCTGCTGGTGGTGGTGGCCGGGCAGGAGGTGCTGCTGAGCCAAGGAGACCACTTCAGCTGCAGGGATGTGCAGGAGAGGAGGGTCCGCTTCGTGCACAGCAAAGACAGACCCAGGTGAGACTTTTTGCTGGGCTTTTGCCTTAAAAAAAAAAAGGCATGTGTCTTGAGAACAGGTATTTCCTCCTTCCTTGGAAGCATTCCTGCAGGGAGGCACACCTCTCCCTGTTGTTAATTTACCAATTTACTTATGCTCTATCATGCTATAACTGAGGGTTAATCCTGGCAATCCTGGAGCTTCTGTTCTGAGGCCAGAAAAGTGACTTTTTTTCTTTTGCAGCAAAGAGCTGACATTTAGAGTTGGCACTTTATCTTGGAGGTGCCATCCGACGTGGATAACATTAGTTAAAGGGAAATGAGGGTGTATTATTACAGAGCTAAAGGTATTTTATTACGTGTTGTGACTGTTGTGAATCCTCAGGAAAAAATACTATAAAAACAGAATTGAAAAAACTTGAGTTAAAGCTTGTGTCACCGAGCCAGACATTTTTACTGAATGTATAATATGTTTATCATTATTGAGTCCTGCAAAAGCACTTCATTAATTTATATTATCCTGTATTTTGGCTTGTTGGGGACTTTTTTTAGGAAAGGAAAGTTTTCCTTGAAGGTCAGCGATGAACAATCCTTCTCCCTCCCTGAGGTGATCAACATTCAAGCGTTTTCAACAGAGGTAACGTAACCAAGCTTGGAAACAACCCCGAATTTTGTACCATTTGGAGCCCTGGTTTCTTGCAGGGATAACAAAGGAGCTGGGCAGAACTCGAGCTGGAGTTCAGGTCAGGCAAATCAGACTCAGCTCTCCCTTAGGAGAGACAGCCAAGAGCCACATGGAAGAAGGGGACTTGGGGAAGTGACTGAAGAAGTTGGCCTGTGTCATTTTGCTTGTGCAGGGAGTTGCAGCTGTGCAATCATAGAGAAATTATCAGGGAGGGCTAAGGAGTCCCTGCTGCTCCAATTATCCTTTGGATCTGTGGATGCTCTGGTTCAGCCTCTTACTGCAGGGCAATTGAGCCATGATTGATCCCCATGGCAGGGCTGCTTTGACACTCAAGCTTAACGCTCTGTTCTAGGACAGTTGGGAATTAAATCAGCATGAGCTGTTTAAAGTGTGTCTCTTAAACTGCTCCCCACTTCTGGGCAAGCTGATGGTACTGCCAAGTGCCCCTGTCTTTTATTATGGTTATTTAAAGTCTGTGGAACAATATTGTGGAGGGGCCTCACCCCAGAGGTGGTACAGGCATCTTAACTGGGGCCAGGTTTCCAAGGAGGCTTTGCAGCTTTGCACTGAGCTTTTTCCAGAGTGGAGAGCTCTAGCAGAAGTTGTGGCTACTTGGCATATTCTTACAAATAAAGAGACTTTAAAGTGCATCCTCAGAGAGGCATTAAATGGCTTGATAAGAACTCTTTTAGTGCCAACTCCTTCCTGCCTACAAGCCTGGCTCAGCCTCCATCCCCACCACGAGTAATTTATATTCCATATTAGTCATTCCCATAACTTCTGGAAATTAGAAGTGTTCTAGTTTGTCCTTTAGTGTAAGACAAAGTGTGGATTTGGATCCTGCCGGGTGTATATTGATTCTGGCTGGCACTGAGATCTTTGCTCAGTCTAATTCCTGTTTACCCCAGTAGGACGTTTGCCTAAGTAAGAGCTGCAGTGGCTGCCCCAGAATACATAAGTGAGCTTTAATGGTAGGAATTTTGCCTGTCGATCCCTAATAACCCTCAGAAGTCGTGCACAGGTGATGTGGCAGCAGGAATGTTCCCAGGGCTTTGACTTTGTCCCTGTGGGATCTCCTCCCTCCTGAGGCAGCGCGTTCCCAATGGCAAAGGATGTTTTTGGAATCAATAGACACTGCAGATTTAAACTTTCTTGACAACTAAAAAGTAAAGAACTAATTTAAACCAGCAGAAATGTGGGATCTTTGGTGTAGGTTGAATAAGGCTGTGGGGAATCTTAAAAATTAAATAACTGCTGGTGCTGATGACACCCATTTTGCTGTCATCTCAAAGGGCTAACGAAGATCAGCTGGAGTCAGATGCTTTCTGTATAAATATCCCAAGTTTTTTCCTTTCCTAAGCTTGCTGTGGCATGAGAATCTTTTTTTAATGTGACTAATTCAGTCCAAATGCTAAATATTCTTAGATCTGGCCACAGGGGAGAAAGGTGTGGAGAGAGATTTTCTGCTTCTTAGAAATAGGAGATTTCCAGGGATGAAGCGAGCTGGTTTCCTTAACCCCAAACTTTTTATTCTAGACTTTAATCACGATCCAATCTCCAAGGTTTAGCAACCACCTCAGAGCTGCTTTTGCGTTTCAGGCCCCGTCTGTGATCAGAAACGAGCCCCTCCTCGTCGGCAGAGGGGAAAGCGGGACGATAACAGAGCAGTTGCTTGGTGTGAGGGACAGTGACAATCCTCAGGACGTCGTGCTGATGGTTGTGGAGCCCCCACGGCACGGGCAGCTGCTCAGAGCTCCCGGGGACTCGGCGCCTTCCGTGCGCACGTTCCACCCGGATGACCTGGCGGGGGGCCGGCTGCGTTACGCTCACGACGGCTCTGCCACCCGGGACGACGCCGTTCTCCTGCAGGTGAACGATGGGTTCCACTTCCAGAACGTCCTGTTCCGCATCAGGATCGCTCCCGAGGTATGTGCTGTGACAGGAACCCCGGCAGGCAAATTGAAAGTCTGAAACCGCTCCTGCGTCCAGCCCTGACATCCACATTTCAAGTACCTTGAATTAATATGGGATAAAGATTTGGGGAAAAAAAAAAAAAAAAGCCACAGGAATAATTTCAAGGCTAGAAAACCCACTAAGTAGCAAAAGATTTTGGTGGATGCTCAGAGAGAATGAGGATGGGGATAAAGGACAAAATTGTGGAGGGAGACTCAGGTCAGGAGGGTTTAGGGTCAGTGACAGGAAATTAGGAATCAGAGGACAAGGTCAGTTCTGCAGGCTGAGAATTGGGTCTGAGGGATACAGGTGAAGGGTGCACAACCCCTCTGGAAGCAGACAACCGGGGTGGGATGCACGAGAAATTCCAGAATACTCTTGATCCTTTTCCCTTGAAAATCTGTTTCCGTCAGGGCAGCATTACTGACATTCCAATAAGCCTTTTCCTGCTGTCCCCCTGCCCTCAGGGTGAGAGGAGCCCTCGGCTGGTGACAAATTCCCTGGTGTGGGTGCCCCAGGGAGGCATGCTCCAGATCTCCAAGACCATCCTGCACGCCGAGCTACCCGGGGCCCGGGACTCCGAGATCACCTACACCATCACCAAGGACCAGCCCAGGCATGGTAAATATCTTTGGAATTCTGTTGTCAAAGAGCAGCTTTCCATCCCACTTCCATGGGGTTTTGTCCACATCCAATAGAATTTCTGGGAATATTTCCTTATAATACTACACTGGATAAGTGCTGCCAAACTCATCTTTTTCCACTTCAAATGGGCATGCAAAGTAACAAAGTACTTTTGCCCTGCCTGGTCATCTGATCCTGTCCTTTCTCCAGTGGGAGTGAAATCCTGGTGGATTTACAGCCCTGAGAGAGCAGAATCTTACTGGCTAAAAGATACTGTTCTACAATCAATGCCTAGTTTAAGAGGAGCACAGGGTAATATCTGTCTCTAGAAACTCCTGAGCAAAAGTTTACCTTGAAGAATTCCCTAAATTCCATGACATTTGATTTAATTTGTACCGATGGAAGGGGTTGCTGGCTCGAACAGGAATTAGTGACATTTGCCTCTGTAGATAATTCTTGTCCCCAGATTTCTTTGGGGAGTCTCTGAGCTCATCTCTCAGAGCAATGACTTTCCCTGGCAACCCTGTGCTTAGAAAGTGTTTTCTGGGAACAGGCTGAGGAGGAGCATGGAAGGTTCTGGGATTTGTGGCTGAGCAATAAACGGAGGGAAACTGGATGGAACAGAGAGGGCATCATATGTGGAGGGAAAGGAAATATGGAGGGGAAAAAAAACCCCGTTCTTTTCCCACTCAGCATCACCATTTTCTTCACTAAAACCATGTCTTTAAATAACATATTATGCATTTCTAAGAAATGATACCACGTTTAATTTGCTGAGGCAGAGAAAATTAGAGGGTCCCTCTAGCAACATCCGTGGGGTTTTATTGCCTTTTGCTGTGAGGACGGGCTGTTTTCTATGACAGCTGCCAGCACCTGATGGAAACAGAGATCATGTGAGTTCTGCAGGTTAGAAGAGAAGTAATTAATTTGTATTCCCCCTTTAGTTTTCTGCAGATGAAGGTCTGTCTTCTCATTTTTAATAAGCATTTACATGAAAACAGGAATTTTTTCCCTGAGGAGCTTGTCTCCTGCTGCCTAACCCTAACTGAAATTTATAATCCTGTGTTTGTATCACCATAATTATCTCTGCTGTGATTAATTGCGAGAACACAAACGGGTTTGTAGCTGCAGGTGAGGAATAAGCAGCAAAAATCAATGATCTTCAAAATTTTATCTAAAATACTGTTTTGCAGAAAGTGAGGGAAAAAATTAACAGAGAGAAATGTGGAAAATGAGTCCTGAATCCGAGAGGGCTTATCTGCCTAACTTAGTTCTGTGAGTGATGAAGATATTCATACCTGTAGAAAATATGTCATTTGATTTTTAGATTTTTAGGGGAACTCCCAGGAGCAAACACGTAAGATTTGGAATGTAATTAGGGCACTGATAAGGGAATATTAGCACAGGGTTGGATGATCAAATGGAAGTGTGATATTTCAGCTTGCTGAATTATTTTCTTCTTGCTCCAACTGTTCGAGGGTGGTTTAGGGAAATGAAGTGGGATGGGTATTTTGCACAACGGAATGATTAACAATCAGTCATCAGAATTATCAATCTGTTTAACAGAATTAATTAACAAAGTGCTAATTCTGATGTGAACCTCAAAAAAGCCAAGTGCAATTGGAGATTTCTGTTCAGAAAAATCCACTGGGGGGACTTCTCAGCATAATAAGGTCCCAAAAGAACTAGAAAAGAGCTGACCTTGAAGAGATGAGTCTGCTGCGTTCTGACCCCGAGGTTGTGCCCTGGAAGGGAAGATGGAGAGCCTGCTGCAAGGCACCTCTCCCTCCTTGTGTTCTCCCAAGTGCCCTTTGCTTTTCCCAGGGGAAGTGGTGCTCCTGGTCCCGATGCCGGCGGACGGCCCCGCAGACTCGTGGCAGCTTTTGCCCGATGGAAGAGCAGCCTCCCCCACGACCTCCTTCACCCAGCAGGACATCAGCGACGGCATTGTGTGGTACAGGCACTCCGGAGCTGAAGTAGAGAGCGACTCCTTCCAATTCCAGGTATTCCTCATCACATTAATTCCTGAAGGGAATTGATATAAATCAGTATAAAAATAAATTCCTGGAGGGTCACGTGGCAATTCTCTTGAGATGACTCCTCTTGCTGCTCCCTGTATCCCGTGATCTCAGGTTTTAAAAATGGCACAGGTCAATAAACACTTGTGTTTGCACACAGACTGATGTGTCTGTAGGTACACGCTGGGTGCCTGAAGATGACATGCAGCTCATATCCCGGATGTTTGGATGCCCCCTTTGCAGCTCAGACAGGAGGTTTGACCCCTTGGTGCTGCCTGGCAAATACATCACCCTCTCATAACACCTGTAATATTTCCACCAAGTGTCCCAAGTGCCTTTTTAAAAATGGTTTTGCAAGCCCCAAAGCCACACACAACCCTCCTGCTGCCTCCCCTAAGCTAATAATTTGATTTTGGCTGGAGAGTCCTTTGTCTTGCAAACAGACAACAGGGTAGAAGAACTCCCCAGCAGCTGGAAAACTAAAATAAATCCCACCTCCCCGCAGGTTTAACAGCCATAAAATTCCTCAGACAGGTCCTTGCTGTTTGCTGGGAAGGTTTAACAGCCTCCCCTAACACTAAGCCCACGCCAGCACTTGCACTCAGTGTTTGTTACATCTGGTTTACAAGGCAGAAGCAATTACTGTAGCACCGGAGAGGCAATTAAGGTAATTTCTAAAGTAATTAACATAAGTGATAATGAGGAATTTGTGAGCGTCAGTGTTGAACAAGCTAATCTTTAGCTTAATTGCTGCGTTCCTCTTGTAGACCATGCATTTTGCATGAGTTGGATGTTTGGGTTTGGTATCTGGGAGCAGGAGCAATAATTGTACGGAGAACTACAAAAGGGAGCCGGGGTTACTGGGATCACACTGGGACGCCGTGGCACACCTGTCCAAGCCTTGAGCCCTGGGTTGGGGCACCTCAGAAAGGGCCAACACGTTGCTTTCATCAGTATTGTGACAGAGCACGTGCAGCAAATGGCTAAAATCATGTTGTTCATTTAATCACAACATGTATTTTTGTGCGTTTTCTTGAAATGGAGCTTCACGAAGGGAGCTGTATTTCTTTGTCTACCTCACCTCAGGACTGCTGGGAACATGTGCAGGCTCATCTCTAGGGAATGGTTCTGGTCCTCTGAATTTTTAGCAATTCAATAGCATTTGCTTTATGTGTCTTCACTGCAGACCTGCAATTAAGAGTTAGATACCCTTGCCTTCACTTTTGGTGTTATAGTGGTGTATGGAAAATGTTTTTGGGTCTGTGAAACACAACCTGTCGTGGAAGCTGTTGGGATCACAGGGAGCCACTGCCAAGGCAGTGCCACTAATAAAAGACCAGTTATTTTCACCTTTGTCAGCACAATCTCATTTTGAGGGGGGGAGGAAGGTTTAAGAAGCCACTATTTTTGCTGTTCCTGGGATGAAAGGTTCCACTAAGCTGCACAGGCAGTTGGAGTAAAACTGAGGAAATCTGTGGTAGGGACTGGGGGAAGCAGAAAAGGGAAGGTGTCTCTTTGCCTTCCCAGACCAGGAGGAAAGGAGAGGGAAAGTATGAAGTGCAGTAGAAATGCAGGGGTGTTCTGTCAGGTATCCATTCACATGATCTTTCCTTTCCAGGTGTCCAGCTCTGCCAGTCCACAAACCACCTTGGAAAGCCACGTGTTCAATGTTGCTGTTCTGCCCCAGACACCCAGAGCACCTCAGCTTTCCCTGGGCTCCTCTTTGCACATGGCTGTAAGTGATACACCAGACAGCTGGAGTAGGAATGGGAAAACAAGAAAGGTTAGAAGAGTAAATGGTGGGGAGGGTGGAGAAAATACCATGGAACGTTGAAAAACTCGGTATTAAAAGTGATGAATGTCTAGACTGTGTTAATGGAAAAGGTGATCTTGAAGTTTAAAGCTGATTTTGTAGGCTCAGACTTTGGGGTAAGCCTTCTCCACATGTCCCCATCACATGTGGGTGAAGTCCAGCCTTCCCTTCTACTCCCGCTGTCTCCTGCCTGCCAGACAGGACCAGGAAAGGCCAAAGGAGGTGGTGGGAGAGGGATGAGTGAAAACTCCATGGCACAGTGGCCTTGTCAAGGTTTAAAATAGCGGTGACCTTTCCCATGGTAATAAAATATGCTCAGACTGCTACTTGGAGCAATGTATCTTTCTGCTCCCGACTTTCTGTTGTTGTCATTATTGACGAAATTGATGGGAGAGATGTTTGGCAGAGCCACGAGGAGCTGAGTTTTATAGCTAATTACACACCACAAAATTCAATAGGGCCATAAAATACACTCTACCTCACCACCTGAGAGTCCTACCTTCGGGAGAGACAAATAGGCCTTGGAGGCAACTGGGAAGCAACCATAACCTTAAATCTTTCCATCATAAAATTGCACTTCCTTGCCTCAATGTGATGGAGTTCTGTTCATTTGTCTTCAGACTCCTTCAGAATTAGACTTCCAATATGTGAAGTCTTCCCATCCCTCTAGTCTTGACTTGTTCTGCTGGGAAAGGTCAGAAAAAGTTTGGTGACTCTTTGGTGGTTAAACTGGACATAACATAGATACTGTTTTTTCTTCAAGTTACCTGTTCCCCCCATGTTGGTGAAAGGATTTTATTCCTGTTCCTGAACCTTTCATGTTCCAAAGCAGATTAATTAATTGCCTGTATCCTTAATTTAGCTCGTTTTCTCCTTATTTTGCTCAGGATTATGAAATGAGCTGGATGCTTTTCATACCCACTGAGCTGTTTAATTCAGTGACTTCTTGGAGCTGTTAATTCTGCCGGATTAAGGTTCATGAACACATGCAAATTAACTGCTTTTGGGCACCTAAGTCTTTTCATGCAGCACCCTAATTCCTGTAATGTCTTGCCTGCCTTTGGCTCATAATAATCCTGTTATGGAAGGATCAGAGCAGTTTTAGACAGGTTTAAAACAAAGAGGGAAAAGCTACTCTCTATTCCAATGAAAGGGCTGAGTCATTTTTAGAATTACTCTTAAAAGAAAATCAAGTCCAGCCACATCAGACTGTACCAGAAAACTATGTAGGCAGTGACTTATGTCTTTGTCCAGGGAGGTTTTGATCAAACTAGGTTTTCCTTTCTCTCTTTTTAGTTGCTCTAGGTCAGAAGAGAAACCTGTCCAGCTGTGAGTGTGGAGGTTGTACATCTGCAGGGGACAGGGTGTCAGCTTTGGGGTTAAGAACTAGGCCTTTACATTCAAAGATTGTCTTATATTTAACTTTAGCAATTCTCTTTCAATGCATTTTTGGGTGAACCTTTCCTTGTCTCTGGCCTTGATGCTCTTGGTCTAATGTGTTTATTGAGGTGCTGGAGGACCGTGTGACAGTGATTGAGCCCCATCACCTCTCCTTTGTAGACCCAGAGGTTCCCAGTGAGAAAATCCTGTTCAACGTGACTGTCCCTCTTCTTCCTGGCCAAGGCAAGTGACCCTGTTCAGAACATGGCAGAAAACCATGTTTCCTGAGCACAGCACATTTTTCCCTCCAGCACCGTCCCGTGGAGGCACCTGTTAATCTGTTCAGCCTCCTTCCTTGGCTTCCAAACGCCTCCTTCCTTAACCCCACTTGCAGCCGTGGAATCGAGTGGCTTCCTCCTGTTTCACGCTGGTCTCTCTGCCTCTGTAGGTATCGTGGAGCACAGGGACAGGCCTCTGTCCCCTGTCAGGTATTTCACCCAGGCAGACATAAACCACGGCAAGATTGCCTATCGCCCGCCGACCGCAGCTCCTCACCTGAGGGAGATCATCGCCTTCTCCTTTGCAGGTGAGCCTCACTGTGTTCCCTGTAGGACCTACAGGGAGCTGGACTGCTGCTGTTCCTCCCTGGGGAGGAGAGACTCCTGTCTGGCTGAATGTCAGCACTTGCTCTCTCCAAAAGTCTCCAAATCCACATCAGTAGGTGCTTTCCTGTCCCGCCCGCAGTGACTCTGTGCTTGTGTTTTGTCCTGCCAGGTCTCCCAGAGTCCGTGAACTTCCGATTCACAGGTATGTGAACCACTTGCACTTTTTATCCATCTGCCCTTCCCATTGCCTGCTACTCCCTGGCCTTTCTTCTGCTGCAGGCACGCCTATGGGTGCTCGGTAGGAATTTCTGGAAAAACACATGCCTGGGGAATATTAATTCATCTGAATCCCAGCAGTGTTTTCTAGAAGCTGAGCTGCAGCTTTAGTAGAGACATCTTTTTCCAGTGGTTTCCTGGGATCCATCCTAAAAGCCTGATTCATTCCTGTTTTCCCCCTGTGCGAACAAGGAGTTTTATGCTGTTGTTTTTTTTAATACGGCATGGAGACATATCTGCAATTAAATTGCCATGATAAGCTGCTTGCTTGTTTAACACATCCTTCCCTTTTCATATGCTTTCTGGCTTCCACCAGCAAGACGGAGTCCGTGTTCTGACTTAGGAGCACATCTAACAGATCTGTGGAAGACAGGATGTATACACACAGACTTTCAGAAGTTTTAGAAGAGTTGAGTTAGGGGCAAAGATAAATGCTCTTGGCAGGTGTGAACTGTGTGTCCATAGACAAAGGTGTGGCTTGGAAAGGTGGGAGAGAAGTCAGCGGTGTCGGGCGGTGGTTTTGTACAGAAAGGTGCATTTCCCACGTGAGAGTCCCTGCAAACCCATCCCTAAAACACTCAGCCATGGTTTCTGTCTGTGTGCAGTGTCTGGTGGAGAAGACACAACCCCAGAGATGGTGTTTGTCATTCACCTGCTCTCTGCAGAGCAGCAGCCTCCGGTCTTCCAGATCGCGGCGCCGTTCCTGGAGGTCAGCCAGGGGGGCAGAGCCGCCATCGGTGAGTGGGGAGTGAGGTTGTTTGGGATGAGCCACTGCTGCTCGTGTCAGGAAGTTCTCTGGGGGTTGGTAGGTACTCCCCTGCTCTATGAACATGTGCACGTCTCTCTCCTAAGACGAGGGTTTGCACAGGGGTCACTTGTGAGCCACAGTAGCAATATGGGCATCATCAGGAGACTAATTATTTCCATGAAACCAGCAGCTCTTGGCCTAGGGCAGCTCCAAAATTATTTTACTTGTCATGTACTGACTGAATTACATGGTTTTTGGCTCCAATCACAATAACACCTCACAAACCCTGAAGGATATCCCAGTGTAGTGTCTGAGGAAGCTGAAGCCACGCTCTCTTTCCCCGGCACAGGGATCCAGTTGGCTGTGAGCGACACGGATACAGCTCCCGAGGGTCTTTTCTTTGAGCTGGTGAAGCCTCCCCATCATGGCATTGTGCTCAAGTACAGTGCAGGAGTGCAGGAGCTCATGAGAGCGGGTGAGTTGAGTAGGAGTTTGCCTCAGTGCAAGTGTGTGCCTGTCTACATGGCTGGTTTAGTTGACCAGGAGTAGAGTCAGATAGCCCTGGCAGATATGGATGCATCCATAGGGAAGCCCTATCTAGCTATGAGCTCAGAAATCAGCTGGCAAGAAAGGAGGAAGGGTGCCCTCCCTAAGAATCTGGAGGAGTGGCTGTGTCTGTGGAACTGGGAAGTTAACAGCTTTTCCTCTGCCCTGCCAGCTCCTTAATAAATGCCCTCGTAACTCACAGCCCTGTAAGGATGGGATTAAATGCCAGTTTAGTACGTGATTAAGTCTTCTGCTAAACTGGGGCCTTAGGTCATTCAGATTGGATTCCTGCTCTGAACAGAGTCTTCCTGACTTGTGCTGTTTGCTTTTGGGAAGGCGACGCCTTCACCTACGAGGACGTCACTCGGAATGCGCTGCAGTACGTGCACGATGGCTCAGCAGCAGCAGAGGACAGCATGGAAATCTCTGTCACCGACGGTGTCACCACTGTCACCACGGTGCTGAGGGTGGAAGTGTCCCTGCTGGACACCAACGGCCCGCAGCTGGTCCCAGGCTGCTTGCTGGCTGTCACCGTGGCCAGTAAAAGCTCCGTGACTCTCTCTCGGCTGCACCTCGCTTACACTGTAAGTTTTTATCTCCTCCTGAGCCCAGGGAATGCCGCCAGTCTCCCTTCCCTTGTCCCCCACAGCCCCTTCACCACACACCTCCCTGCTGTCAGCGTGGATTCTGCGTAGAGAGCGCGAGTTTTCACTGCTGCCAAAAGGGGAATAACAGACTCTTTCATCCCACAGGGATTTAGGGCTACCCCTGTTTGACTGTGACAGAGGTGAACTGCCATGCTGAACATGAGAGCAGAGTTAATCCCAGATTTTTCTGTCAAACGGGCTTGCTAATAAAGCACATGCATTTGCTAAGTGTTAATCCTTTGAAAATTTCAGCCCCCTCACCCACCTTCCAAAATTGCCTGGTTCTTTTTCTGGGCAGATTTGAAGGGGGAAGGATTAAACAAGCCAAGATGCTGCACGGCTTGGTGGCTTGAGTTGGTCCCAGGGGCTGTGTGCTGTGCAAGAGTTATCCTGCTGGTGACATTCCCAGGAAAGGTGCTTTACTCCTTGCAGATGGTTTGGCAGCCAGTGCATTAGCAGTGGGGTTTGGGTCTGAGATTGCAGTGCAGGTGTGAGGCTGGAGAGATCTGAGGTGGTGGCTGTCAGAGAGATGACTGGGGATGTTTTTTCCGAGGGATCACTCTGGATAAAAGTCTGGGGTCTGTCCTGTTCTCCTTTTAAAAGAGGAAGGCTGACAAGAGAGTTATTCAGGTTTAATCTCAGTAAGAGAACAGTTAGGGAAAAGAGGATTTCATTCCTGACCCATATGGTGATTTCTGCTCGGGTCTCATTTTTCAGCCAACCAGCAAAAACTCTTCTCAGGAAAGATGAGCTGTGATATCATAGAGGTGATTGTACTTAATGTAGTTGAAAAGAGGCAAAATCAGCTTTTATTTTAGCGTGAAGTACTTTGAAAATGAAAATACCAGGTTTATGTCTGGGAGACTGTGTTGATGTGATACCAGGGAACAAAGAAAACCTCTCTGAGCTGAGAGAAAATGAAAATACATTTTGTGGTAGAGTTTGAAAATGTCAACCCATTTGACTCTCTTCTCATCAGGAGAGCTTCATTTAATATTCGTCCGTGGATCTGACCCAGCTAGGCAGATACAGTTCCCTGCAAAACACTTGTTCCTCCTTCCATTTTTAGTGGAGGAAAGCAATGGCTAATTTTCCCTGGTTTGATTTGGTTTGTTCCTTCATGTTTTAGGACAACAATTCTCCTGACTCAGAGATAAGAATCCAGTTGATATCTCTGCCTGCATATGGAACCCTCTTACGGATGTCGGGCTCCCACAATGAAGAGCTTTCCAAGGTTTATAATTTCACCATGGAAGACATCAACAGCCAGAGGATCAGGTAGCAAAGAGAGCTATTCTCCTTCAAGCCATGCCAGTTAAAAGCTCTGTGGGTTTTCCCCAGGGATCTCTGGGCTGTGTTATGTTAGTGCAATGTTTCAAAGGTATTTTTCCCTTTCTTGTCCCTTGTATCCTCTGGGATTATGGATAAGAGCATTTTCTCTGTGCAGAATTAGGTGTTTCTGCATGTCTGAAATGCCAGTACTTGGTGTAGCTTCAAATTAGGGGGATTTTTTCTGTGTCTGTGATGTCATGGTGACGCTTTAGGTAGGCAACACCTAAACCAGTGATTTAAAAGAATTCGGGGAATGAACATGAGGGAGGGTTGGGAACTGAGATGCCATCTCTCTTCCGGGAGGTGTGTGCTCACCGCTGACTGCAGGGACAGGGTGTAGTTTCCTGACTGTCAGTGGGACTCCCTGACCTGGGCTGTGTTTGGTTCCACAGCTACTCCACCACGTTTGAGACCAGCAATCAGCCCGTTACGGACATCTTCCACTTCGCTGTTCTTGATGCTGACGACAACCGGCTGGACAGGCAGATGTTCACCATCACTATCACACCTGCCCACACCCTGCCTTCACTCATTGCTTTTGCTGACCACATCACTGTAAGTGGCTGCCCAGGATACTGGAAGCAGGGAGAAAAATGACTTCAAAGTCAGGAATTGGACAGTTTTCCTGGACTGAGGGGAAATCACTGATAAAATAGGGTGCTGCGCATACGATGCTGTGAACGCAAAGGGTTAACAAATCACTTGGAGGCCAGAGGAGGCTGACAGTCCACCTGCATCTCTGAACCTCCTCTGCTTACACCTAGTCAGGAGCTGGTTCTCCCTAAAGTGTCCTGTTGATATCAGTGGAACAAGTCTGACTTATCCCTGTCCAATATTTTGTCCCTTATTTCACCAGCCTGTGTGTAAAGTCTGAAAACACCTGGTGCTTTGGACTGACACACAGCATTTCACACTCCTTATTGAAGCCTTTTGAAGCCACCTCCCTCCTTTCCAGCTTTGCATTCCCCCTCCCTTGCCTTCAAAAGGCTCTCTCAGCCAGAAATGCATTTTCTTGCCTTCCAAGAGGTCAGAGTGACTCTGCCAGTTCTCTTCCTGCCCTGATGAAGCCCTCACAGGCTCCTCTTGGGGGCCAGGCAGGCTTTGTTCTTCCCATCTCACCTCACCTCCCAGCTGATTTCCTACCTGACAGATCTAGGGGAGGATGGGACAGCACTCCAGAACCTGGGCAAGCCTATTCCATGGAGGCAGCCTTGTTCAGTAAGGATTTGTGTTGTGTGCTCTTGCTTTCCAGGTGGATGAGGGGGGCAGGATCCCACTGCTGGCTGGTCACCATTTAACTGCTGGTTATGATACTGCTGCCAAGGAAGACCTGAGGGTCACGGTTGTCACTCTGCCTATCTATGGCTACATCCAAAACACCAGGACAGGTAAACTGCTTGGCTCTCTCCTCTTCCCCCTGGCTGGTTTGTAGCCCTAACAGGATCATACCTATCATATCCCGTGGATGGGATCACCTGTGCTATGCCTAAAACTGCAGCTTCCACTCCAGTGCAGCAGAGTTTGCTTTCCTTAAAGATGTGGAAATCCATGTTGTAGGAAGTAACATCCATCCTTCTGCAGCCTTCACAATGTGCCATTCTTCTCCTAACCCTGCTGCTTTTATGTTTAGTTTATCAGTGACTTGAACACCCTTTCACTAGTGATATTCCGGTTTGCAGGTGAGAGTTTTGGCCCACAGAGTGAGTCTGCTGGCACCACAGATGCATCCTTTTCCCTTCAAGATGTTCTGGAGAACAGCATTTACTACTTCCAGAGCGTCCACGAAAGCATTGAGCCCACGAGTGATGTTTTCAGCTTTTATGTGAGCGATGGCTTCAGCCAGTCTGAGGTGCAGAGCATCAACATCACAATCCAGGTACGCCTGTGCTCGCTGGCTGCCAGAGCCCTCTCCTTTCACACAGACGCTTTTCAAGTGCAAACTTTGCTAGACTCTGGCTAGATTTGGGCAGACTGGTGATGTCAGCACCAGTACTGTCATTTGGGAACTTGTATTTCATTCAGGTGGGTCTTTTCCCTGTGTTCATTTCCCTTTTTTGACTGTGTGTCTTTGTGCAGAGACAGAACGATGAGCCCCCCAAGATGGTGCTGGAGCCTGTCCGAGTGCAGGGGAGCTCAGGAGTGGTTGTCACCAATGCCTCCCTCAACCTGCAGGACTTGGACACCCAGAACAGTGAGCTGGTCATTGTGGTGAACCAAAGTCCTGAGCATGGTAAGTCCCGACAAGCTGAGGAGGTGAGGGAGAGGAGGTTTTTTTGTGTCAGTGTCTGTCTGTCTTCATACCTGTGTGTGTAACAGCCCCTGATGTGAGAGAGGAGCCTGGCATGTTGGATAAAGCACATTTGGACCAGCAGCCATGGGATTGTGCTTCAGAACAGCAGAACTCTCTATTTGAGAGTTGTCCCTCACTCTCTGGGGGAGGAGAAAGGGGGGCTTCATGCATTTCCCTGGGAAGTTCCCTGTATGTTCCCCCCTTTCCTCTTGCCCAGCAGTGGCAAAGCCAGGCAGGGTGTCAGTGAAGGCTTGTGTCCCCAGCAGGCTGCCTTATTCCCATCATTTTGATCCGTCTGTTGTTTCCCAGGTCACCTCCGCAGGAGACAAAGCACGGCAGAGCCCCCAGAGCATGGGCATGTGCTGTCCAGGGGCTCTACCTTCACCTACCAGGACATTCTGGATGAGCTGATCGTTTATACACGGAGCGGTGCAGCAGCACAGGCAGACGAGTTTGGCTTCTCCATCACAGATGGACTCTACACACAGGCAGGGAGGCTGGAATTCTCCATGGAGCTGCCCAAGAAGCAGCCACCCACGTTAGCTGTCAACAGGGACCTGCAGCTCCCAGCTGGTACGAGGAGAATGGCATGGCTCTGTAGTGCTGGATGGTCCAGTCTAAACCAGTCGCTTTGCTGGCCTGGCTGAAGCTGACTGTGCGCTTCTTTCCCTGGTCCAGGCTCTGCAGCTCCACTCACAGCCCAGCACTTGAAGGCAGCAGCTGGTTATTCAGGGGACTCGACGCTTAGATTTGTCCTGAGGAGGGATCCCAGCAGGGGCCGTCTGCAGCTGAGCAAAGCTGATAACCCAGTCCAGATCTCTGCCAAAGGACCCGTCAAAAGTTTCACCCAGGCTGATATAAACAAAGGTGAGAGTGCTGGGTTTTAGATAGTCAGTGCAAATATATGTGGCTGGTTTAGGCAGTCCTGCAAGGAGCAGGGAGTTGGACATTTATGAGTCCCTTCCAACTTGAGATAGCCCATGATTCTATGGTCCTTATGAGAGGGGGAGGATGACCTGAAGCAAGGAAGGGAAAGGGAAAGAAGTTCAATAAGGCTGTTAGAGCAGGGCAGAGAAACGTATCATTAAGCAAATGTTAAGAAATCTCTCTCAGCAGGGAAAAAGAATAAAGAGAGAAAGTAATGAAACCCAAATCCAGGAGCTCTGTCCAGCCCCAAGTCCCTCACCTGATGGTGCCTGCTTCCAAACGACGAATGAAATGATGCAGCCTGTAATAAACCACCTCTTTTCTCCTGTCCCTCTCTCCAGGGCAAGTGGTTTACAGCCACAAGAAAGGGGATCCCGGCGGAAATTTCCCCTTCACCTTTGATGTGATCGATGCAGATGGCAACAAACTGACGGACCAGGTTTTCCATATCCGTGTATTAGGTAAAAGACAGTGCTGAAGTTATGGTCTCTTTGCTGCAGAGCTCAGGACTTCACAGATGCCCATCCCACATGTATGGCAAGTGAAGATGTAGTTCTTGAGGCGGAGTTTTGATGCTCTGTCAATTCAAAGGCCTTTGAAGTGAGGGGCATGGGGAGAGTTTGTGGGTGTAAGGATTAGTTCTCAGACTTGTAACAAACTCACTGAACAGGTAGAAAAATATCTTTGTGCAGTTTAGATTGTCTCTGAGGCATTCTAACGTTACCATCCCCTCAATTAATGCCAAGATCCAAAGTTCCTGTTTCAGAATTATCAAAACATTTGTGTGTGTGTTGTCTTTTGCTTGAGCACAAGTGCCTGATATGAATAACACCAAAGGAAGGAGGGTGACTGTCTCCTAACTCAGCTTTGTATGTAACCCTTCCAGAGAACAGATTTCCCCCCTCCATCGTCACTAACAAAGGGCTGGTGCTGGATGAGAACTCGGCGAAGACAATCACAACCCTCCAGCTCTCGGCCACTGACCAGGACAGTGAACCCACCCAGCTCCAGTACAAGGTCACCCGGCAGCCACAGCTGGGGCACCTGGAGCACGCGGCCTCCCCAGGTGAGCAGGGAAGTGTTTTACTCCGTTGGGTCCTTGGAGCAGCAAGGCTTTTGACCCCTAAAGCTTCACTGTGGGGAAAAATGTGCTTGGAGGCTGCAGCACAGAATTCTGTTTCCCGTTAGGAATCAAATAGTCATTAGCCCAGAGAGCAGGAGAATAAGGTGAGCGGAGGCAAGGCAGCCTAAGAATCACAGGTGAGGATTTATTCAGCCTTTGGGAGAATTTATGCCCCTGTTCCTGCTTCTGCATGACAGGAAAGCTTTCAGCCTTTGCTGTGAATAGCACAGCACCCCAGAGAATCCATCCCTTAATGTCCGTGGAAACAGAGCCCACCTTGGGGAACAGACAACTTGTTTTCTCTCCCCCTCTTGGCCAGTATGTTCCTTGATCCCTAAAAACCAGCTTCGTTCCCTAGCTGTGCCTGGAAGAGAGGAAGAGAACTATCCACTGAGTTAGTTTAAAAGGAAGCTCCATTGGGGTGTGATGGATATGCTGGATAATGAATTCTGGTCCTTCAGAGAGGGGGGTTGATCAATCTGGTGGAACTCCTGCAAATGTGATCTGAATTTTAGAGCTGCCTTCTGTGCCTGCTGACAGTGTGAGTGTGCTGCCCCTCTCTGATGAATTAATCTAAATCTCAGCTGTCATATAATATGCTCTTCTGATTTAATTATACTCATCTAAGATTATATTTCTTCTTAGCATTAGATTTCTCATTAACATGAGATTAAAGTGGAACTATTTGCCGTGTGTGTTTTCAAGATACAGACAGTCCCTGTACAGCCAAGTTTTAATGTGTGGTTTCCCTCATCCTCTCATGTTGAAAGGGCAGGAATAATGAATGAAAGTTATAATAAGCAAACCCCCTGCTGAGAGTAAATTAAAAACTTGCAATATTTTTGTCCGAATTGCAAACTAAACAGTGAGTCTTGTACTTTGGAGACCTGAGTTAAGGATTTTATTCCTCCTGTTATTTAAAATGTGATGATTCTGATTTCTGTGCTTTTTCCCGTCTGTGATGGACCGAGAAAGATAAAGAGTCACAGACTGGGAAGGAATTGTTTTCGTGATTTAAATGACCTAAACCTAAGGAGAGAGTACTGGAGTGTTCAAAAGAGAACCCAAGCCTTTAAAGCTAATGAGCTCTGAGGAAATCTTGGCTGATCATTCTGGTTTGGCTCATTTATTTATACCAGATCCCGATATCTTTTGTAGTGTGGCCAATACTTGTCAGTAGCCATTTCGGGTGATAGATTGGTGGCAAACTTTTTGTCAGGGTGTTTGTTGTTGTTAACAGCAGTAAAACTGTCAAACACAGCAGTGACAGTTAAAAAGCTCAAGTGCTTTTTAAAATGCTTGTCATGTCCCTTTCTGTGGCTGTGTCACACCTAATGGCCTGTAAAGATGTCACTATAAATCACTGTTGTAAATGGGCCTTAGTCTTTCTAAATGCAGGGGTACAAGGAAGGGCAGAGACAGCGGAGACTTGGAAGGCATTTTGGAAAACTGCTGGGAGGCCAGGAGACCTTTAGCTCGTACTCAGTGTTGCCATGGTTGGGTTAGTCCTGCCCAGCAGTGACAATCCAAGTGTTACATGAACCATTTTTCTCCCAGCTTCTCTGCCCCTCAGCCCCCAGAGGCCCATCCCCAACAGGGTGTCCTGACGGTGTGAGGTGCCTTTTTTAAGATTGTAAGTCTAGGGAAAAGGCTGGACTTGATTTTGCAGAAGGAGTTTTCGGGAGGCTCTGTGCCAGCTAAAACCCTGGCTCAGCTGAGGTTCATGGGACAGATATATCCAGCTGCCTATAGTTTTTCCCTGCATTGTTCTTTCTATTACACATTTTTCCCTATTATTCTTTTTCCAGGGATGAGAATTAATTCCTTCAGCCAGGCAGACTTGGCCTCTCGCAGCATCCAGTACGTCCACACCAGTGACATGGAAAAGCACATGGATGCCTTCACCTTTTCTGTGTCTGATGGGATGAATGAGGTGAGTCCCAGCGTGGCCTTTGCCCAAGTGAGAACAGAGGGGGCTGCTCTTACTTCTGCTGTGAGAATTCCTACATCCCACAGGGAAAGCAGCGAGCCCTGTGCAGGGAACAGGGAGCCACCTGTGCTGCGGCCTCACGAGACTGGTTTACCAAGATCTGAGTGTCTGGTTTTCAGTTGCTTGCCAATTGCTCCTGGAGCTCAGCTTTGATCCAGTGCACTGACGACGTAGTGACGACAGTCAGACCCCTGGGAAATGTCTCCTTCCTGCTTTCTGAAAGAGGAAAATCATAGCTGCACATAGAGGGAGAGGGGCAAAGTAGAATGAGAGAGGGAGGGAAAGTGGATGCCCATAAACACCACAGAATGAGGGAGACTTAATCAGTGGGGAGGGATAGAAAAGGTCATGTTCACATGATCTGGGCTTAGAAGCTCAGATGTACTCACGAGACAAGGCTGAAATAAGTGACCCGAACTGGGGATCACTGTGGTCTTGCAGTGGACTTGTACTCTTGGAGGGCTGAATTCATCACAAGAGGCTTTTCCTGCTATTCCAGGTGAGCCAGACATTTGACATCACCATAAACCCCGTGGATGACTCCTTACCCATAGTGCAAAGCCTCGGGATGACAGTTCAGGAAGGGATGAGAAAAACCATCACTGAGTTTGAGCTTAAAGCAACAGATGCTGACACAGAGGTAAGGCAGGACTTCCCCTTTCCTCCTCCCTCCCCTTTCCTGCTGCACATCTGGGCTGTCAGGAAAATGGGCTTCTGTTTAAAGACAGGCCTGGCCTTGACACTGAGTTTACCAAGGATGGATGAAAATCACATAACATGGATGAAAAGGACATTTCCTCTTCCACCTCCTGAGTCTGGCTGAAGGGCTGACTCTACTTCACTGCTACTTCCCTGCAGCGAGAGCTCTCCTGGCTGCCTGTTACTGCCCTGAGCCAAAATCCTGCCCTAAGGGTTTTTTGCTGCTTCTGCACCGGCAGCAGTGGCAAGGGGCACGTTGCCTGGAACCGCTGCAGGATAGGGGGGCTGCTCTTGTGTTCACAGAGCTGTCACAGGGGTGGGAGCCGTCTCAGACCAGCCACACCAGTAGTTTGGTGTGATGATTTGTGGAGAGCCACCTTGGGAGAGGGATGAAGACAGGGCAGGGCTCAGGGGGAACCAGTTCGGTGTGCGGGGCTGCGTTAGGCCCGGTTGGAGACACTGCGCTAGGGAAGCTGTCTGGGCAGGGAGTCCCTCTCCAGGCTGGAAGGACACGCCTGTCCTGGTGCTGAGTCCACGTCCCGAGCTTTGCCACTCCGTGTCCTCGGCACAGGTTGAGTCGGTCACGTTCACAGTGGTGCAGCCGCCCCGGCACGGCCTGATCGAGCGCAGCAGCGCCAGCGGCCAGCGCCACCAGCAGGCCACCACCTTCACCATGGGGGACATCTACCAGAACCGCGTCAGCTACAGCCACGACGGCAGCAACTCCCTCAGGGACCGCTTCACCTTCACCGTGTCCGACGGCACCAACCCCTTCTTCCTCGTGGAGGACGGGGGGAAGAAGGTGAGGGCAGGAGACGAGGTGTGAGGGAGACCTCAGTCTGCCTGGGCGGATGAGGCGCTGACTCCCAGAGTAACGTCCGTCTCTCTGAACTTTTTGTCAGGTCGTGACAGCAGCACCGCAGCACTTCCAAGTGGAAATTCTCCCTGTGGATGACGGGACACCCAGGGTTGTCACCAACCTGGGTTTGCAGTGGCTGGAGCACGTGGATGGCAAGGTAACTGCCTGTCTGAGCTCAGCTTGGATTGTTTCTTAGGCTGTTCCTGGGGCAGGAGCTTCGCAGGTAAGCATCCTGATCCCTCAGCATTTTTATTTTTGTGGTAGAGAAAATCCCTCCACCCCAGGGTATGTTTTCAGCTTTGCTGATGGTGGAGAAGTCTTGATGATGTTCTGCAGCAGCCATGGCAGAGATACATGGCTTTCCAAGGATATGATGTAGGGATTTCTCGCTGTGACGTGCCTTTGTTTTGCTGAAGTCCAAACAAAACCCCAGGAAACTGTCTCTCTCAGCTTGTTTCTGAGGGCCCAGCATTAACTGCAAAGAAACACTTTGGTTCTTCCTAAGAAAAAAGACTGGAAGACACTGTAGTAAGAAATTGTATTAAGAAGTGGCTATCTCAGCTCAAATTCCTGACTTAAGAAAAAGCACTCCTGCAGCCTCGGGCAGTTCAGTTCTCTCTCTTTCTTCTGCTGTTAAAGGCATTTTCTTTTAGAAGAGAAAGCAAAATGTGGTGGAACTGAGTCAGATCCACGTGAGGACATTTGAAAGAGGCCCTAGTCCAGGCTCCCCAGAGCAGCTTGAACTGTCCTGTTCTTCAACCTGAGGCTGTTTGCAAATGCTTTTTGCAAAGCCAGGCCTCACCTGAGCATCAGCACAGTTCATGGAGCAGAGGTTTTCAGGTGAAAACAAAAAATTTATCTTAGCTTTTAGTCCCAGCTACATAAGGCTGGGCAGCTGCTTCTCAATTTGCTTTTCTTTGAGGCACACACTGATGTGAGGCAAAATTTGAATTCTTCCTGCACTGTCAAACCCCTTGTGGGGTGTCCGTCTGTTCACACTGCTCTGTGCTTTCACATCCCTAGATTTTCCCTCATGGAAAACTGTTTGACAGAGGGATCATTGGGCTTTTTGTGTGAACAGTCAAGCAGACTTGCACTGCTGGACCCCCAGTGTTTTACTCCCGTGGTTTGGCTTTAATCCAGGCAACCAACCTCATCACTAAGAAGGAATTACTGGTGACAGATCCTGACACAGATGACAAACAACTGATCTACGAGATAACAACTGGTCCCAGAAATGGTCATGTGGAGCACAAGCTGAAACCAGGGACGGCTGTGACCACTTTTACACAGGGTATGGAGCTGGGCTGTGTCCTGCTGCTTTTTTCCTTCCTTTGTTAAGGAAAGAAAAGATGGGAAGGGAGAAGACAAGGGGCAAATCTCCAAAGTATGTAGAAAATAAGCCTTGGACTTTCCTCTCAGTTGCAGAAATCCTGTGATTTCTTAGTAGATGCCAACCTGTGTCCTGTAGCACACCCAGGTTCTCCAGACTTGTTAGAGCTGGAGACTTGACTTGGGACAGTAAAGGGGAGTTGTAGATCATCACAAGGTCTGGTAGATGTGTAGCCAGCAGTGCAGAGCAGTGTGTGGAAAGTTCGGTCTTGCAGGGCTGAGGGGCCCTCCATCAGGAAGGGGAGGTGAGGGGGTTACTGCTGCCTGTGGAGACCCCGATCCTTGCGGTGATGTATAAAACTGCCATTGGATTTCTGTGTCGGCTCACTGGATGTCTCCTCCTGGCAGAGGATGTGAACCAGGGCCTCATTCGGTACGTGATGGATGAGGAGAAGGCTCAGGAGACCACGGACAGCTTTCAGTTCCTAGTGAAGGACAGCAAACCCAACGTGGTCAGTGGCAATGTCTTCCATGTCCAGTGGTCTCTCCTCAGCTTTACACACACCAGGTAAGTGTGATTGGACCCTACAGCGTGGGAATGAAATTCTGTCCATGAGGAAAGGGGCCTGCTGGGCTAAACCACGGAGCAGCTGCCCTCTGCCCAAGTCCCTGGTTATTAGTGTCCCTCGGATTTTCCATGGAGGCCACACTCACCCTGAGTCCATGGTGCTCAGTATGACACAAACACACAGAGTTTGCTCCTCAGGCTGTTATTTCTGTCTGCTTGATCCCTTTGCAGCTACAAGGTCAGAGAGAGCTCCGGCTCCGTGAGCGTCACCGTGAGGCGGGTCGGGAGCCTCAACCAGTACGCCATAGTCATGTGCCGCACCGAGCAGGGAACGGCCACCGCCGGCTCCGGATCACAGCTGGGACAGCAGGACTACGTGGAGTACACGGGGCAGGTAGGCTGGGGACACCGGGAAAGGGACGGTCTGACCATACCTGCCCTCAGGCCTGGAGGAAAGAGCTGATGGAAAGCGATAAAAACACCGAGGAAGTTGCAGGCCCCGGTCCAAGGAGAGCAGCTGGCTTCCTGCCTTCCAGGTGCAGTTTGAGGAGCGGGAGGACACCAAGGCCTGCACCATCGTTATCAATGATGATGACGTCTTTGAGGGCACGGAGAGCTTTTCCGTGGAGCTCAGCATGCCGGCCTATGCTCTGCTGGGGAACGTCACCCGGGCCACTGTCACCATCGCTGACCCCGAGGATGAGCCCACGCTGCAGTTCGACAGGAGGACATTCCATGTCAGCGAGAGTGCTGGGTTCCTCTCGGCTCCTGTCGAAAGGAAAGGTGGGTGGAGCCAGGAGGGAGCCCCATGGGAGGGACAGTGGCAGAGGGCAGAGGTCTCCACCAAATAGAGGAAAAATATTTCCATAGAATTATGGGTTTTTTTCTGTTGCTTCCTAGGGGATACCAGCAGCACCGTGTCTGCCATCTGCTACACCGTCCCCAAATCCGCCACGGGAAGCAGCCTTTATATGCTGGAATCCGGCTCCGACTTCAAGTCCCGGGGGATGGCAGATGAGAACCGGATTGTTTTCGGGCCGGGTGTGACCGTGGTGACCTGTGACGTGATGCTGATCGATGACAGTGAATACGAAGAGGAAGAGGAGTTTGAGATCGTACTGGCCGATGCCTCGGACAACGCCCGCGTCGGCAGCCGGGCTTCAGCCACCGTCTTCATTGCTGGTCCCAACGATGCCTCCACAGTGTTCCTGGGCAATGCCACCTTCACCGTCAGCGAGGCTGCAGGTGAAGGGTAGGGGGGACTCCCACGGAAACAGACCTGTCCAAAATGTGCAGAGAGATTCTGTGATTCCTTCTGCCCCCATGGGGAAGGCTGGTGGCAGGAGCGGTAGTGAAGGGAGAAGGGGGTGCTGAAGGGAAAGGAATGGGTTTATGGTGTGTACCTGGCTGCTTTCTCACCTTGTTCTCTCTTGTGTGCAATTGGCGATGCAGGAAACATTGAGATTCCAGTCCTCCGCCAGGGACCTGATCTCTCAACCCCCACCTCTGTGTGGTGTGCCACTCGGACGTCAGACCCTCCGTCTGCCAGCCCGGGAGTCGATTATGTCCCCAGCTCCAGGAAAATAGAGTTCAGGCCAGGCAAGACCGAAGAGGTGAGGAGCCACTTGGACTCCTGATGAGTCTGCCCTGTCTGGTGACACTTCTGCAGTCTTTCTGTGCAGATCTGCCATGGTATGCCTGACATAATGGCTTTACATTAGACCTCCAAATGTGAGTGCTGGGAAGGATGAAATCTTGGCACCTCTAACAGCAGGACTTCTGCCTTCCTCCCAGTTCTGCCCCCTGACAATCCTGGATGACGCTCAGTACCCAGTGATAGAAGGGCTGGAGACATTTGTTGTTTATCTCAGCTCACCCCACGGAGCCGAGCTGGCAAAGCCATTCCAAGCCATCGTGGCCATCAGTGACATCTTCCAAGATGGTAAGTTGCCCCTGGCAGCTCCACCTGGTCCATCCCAGCCTCTTGGCTCTCTGTGGAACCAAGCTCTTCAGCACTGCCTGACTCTTTTTATGACCCCCTGCAGTGCCCAGCATGCAGTTCATTAAGAACACGTACACGGTGAAGGAAAAGGAAGGGACTCTTCACATTCCCATATTCCGCACTGGGGACCTGAGCTATGAGTCCTCTGTCAGGTGCTACACCCGGAGCCAGACAGCACAGGTCATGGAGGATTTCATGGAGAGGAGGAACGCGGAGGAGTCCCGCATCACTTTCTTGAAAGGGGAGAAGGTGAGCTGAACCTGGCTTGGGGGGGAATAAAACAGACATGGCTTGGAGAGGCTCAGATCTCCTCTTTGACTCTGCATGGCCAGAGGGAGCTGACAGAGGCTGTCCAAACTAGTCTCTTAGACGACAAATTCTTGTCCTGGCAATACGAACTGACTGTGAAGGGGTTGTTTGTTTCATGATTAAACTATTCAAGTCCTAAAGTGCAAATCCTGTGTGTTAGGAGGACTCGGGGTTGTTGTAGCAGAGAGATGTGGGTTTGTGGAAGGAGGGGCCTTTGCTGCCGTGTCTCATGATGTGACCGTGGGGTTTGTCCACACTGAAGCAGCATCCCTAAAAATAAAAGTGTTTCTTCCAGGATAGGCAGCACTCAGACATGAAACCCTGGATAGGGAAGTACAGCCTGGCCCTTGCATGGCTTCATTTGATTTATCAGTATTTGCTCTTTTCTCCTCTTTACCTGGCTTCAGGTGAAGAACTGCAGTGTCTATGTCAGTGATGACTCTGCCTTTGAACCAGAAGAGCAGTTCCAGGTCTATCTCGGCAGCCCACTTGGAAACCATTGGAGTGGAGCTAGGATTGGGAAGATGGACATGACAACCATAACTGTCACCAATGATGAAGATGGTAAGTGAGGATGCTCAGCAAGGATGCTGTTGTGGTTCTGAGGGATTCAGCACAGTCCTAGCAGCAGTTTTGGGTAAACATGGATGCCTTCAGTGCCAGTCACAGCTCTGTGTGCAGGTCACTGGTGTGCACTGGGCTGGGCTGAAGGGAGGGATAAATAACAGTCCTTGAACCCACTGTTTATCCTGTTTCCCATTCCTCTGCAGTTCCATGGGGAGTTGCTGTGCTTCCCCTCCACAGCATCATAGCCTGGGGAGATCTGTGTGGAAAAAGGGGGTGCCAGGTTCCTCTGCTGTGACTGCAGCACCAGCACATGGTGTGGATTGGAGGGCATGTGGTTCAGCGGGAGGCAGGGACAGGAGAATAATTTGCCGTCCTCTGTAGCTCAATACATTTGTTGGATTTTGCCCTAATTCACATCCAACCCGTTTTGGCCCCCGCTTTGTGGAGCCTTGCTCTGAGGGTGCGTAGATGAGTCTAAAAGGAGCTGAGCTTCTCTCACCGCAGGTGCTGAGTGTCCTCCACCTGGAATCAGTCAGGTGTGCAAACCCGGGGCTTTTTCTCCACTGCTCTTCCTTCAGCCCCCACCATCGAGTTCGAAGAAGCCGCGTACCAAGTGCGGGAGCCGCCGGGCCCGGAGGGTGTAGCCGTGTTAAACATCAGGGTGGTCCGGAGAGGGGACCAGAACAGGACCTCCAAAGTGCGCTGCAGCACCCGGGACGGCTCCGCCCAGGCCGGCGTGGATTACTATCCCAAGAGTCGAATGCTCAAGTTCAGCCCAGGTAAAGGGTCCTTGGAAGGGAGTGTGAGAGGTGGGTGTGTGACCAGGGACACTTTGGGCACGTCAGAACATTCAGGAGACTTGGAAAACGCCGCTTGTTGCATGAGGTTTACAACACGACGCCGGTCTAACTGCTCCCGGTGACTATAAGAAGGCAGAATATGCCCTTAGATTTTGGGGGTTAGATTTGATTTGGGATTTGCTCTTGGGCTCAGCACAGTCTTTGTGAGAAGAAAGACCTGTCCAGCTCTTCAGTGTGTTTCAAGTGGAGTGCAAGATTTTTCCCCTTCCTCCTCTGGCTGCTGTAATTTTGTTATACAAAATAGCTGACGTGTTTAATGGAGGGTGATCAGACCAGAGAAGGAAGCACTGGCACATGGCAGGTGAGAGTAAAGTCATCCTCAGAGGATGTAAGTCTCAACAGAGAACTAGTTGTCAGGAACAGCTCAGAGCGTGTTGCTGGACCAAGAAGCCTTCCCCAAACAGCTCTGCACACTACTGGTGTGAGAGACAGCAGGGGTGGGAATGTGCTTTGCATCCTAGATTTTTAGTCCAGACAGCTACAAGACAGCCATTATTAATCCTCAGATGGCATCTGCTAGTGAATCTATCACCAGATCGATTGGATCAGTTGTCATAGCTGGAGTTTTATGTCTAGAGCAGACTCCTGTGGGGACAGGACTAAATTATTAGCAGAAATGAGTGGCAATAAAATTTATAATGTGTATTTTATCATAATGTCTCCATGGCCACAGCCTGGAGCAGCAGCTGTGCAGGGTTTTCACAAGAACTTCAGAGCAGTCTCCAATGATGGATCGAGTTCTCTCTGTTTTTCTTGCATTCCCTCACCCAGGTGTGACCCACATCGTGTTTAAGGTGGAGATCATGTCCAACGAAGACCGGGAATGGCACGAGTCCTTTTCTCTGGTGCTGGGTCCAGATGATCCGGTGGAAGCAGTTCTTGGAGACACCAGCACTGCAACAGTGACTATTTTGGATCAGGAGGCAACAGGGAGCCTGATTCTCCCAGCACCTCCCGTGGTGAGTCACTCGTTGCAGCGGATGTGATTTAGTGCCCTTCAAGTACAGACTGAAATGAAATGAAATGAAATAATGAAATGAAATGAAATGAAGAGCTGCAGTGACCGTGTGGGAGGGAAGGATGGCTTTTTCCAGCTCTTCCCTCAGCCCCAGGTGAATGCTGCTGTTTTGCATCCCTGCAGGTCGTCACCCTGGCTGACTACGACCGGGTGGAAGAAGTGACCAAGGACGGTGCTAAGAAATCCCCTTCCCCGGGTTATCCTCTCATCTGTGTCACCCCCTGTGACCCTCACTTCCCCAAGTACACCGTCATGAAGGAACGCTGCAGTGAGGCCGGGATCAACCAGTCTTCAATACAGTTCAGCTGGGAAGTGGCAGCTCCCACGGATGGGAATGGAGCCAGGTCGCCTTTCGAGACCATCACTGACAACACCCCCTTCACGAGCGTCAACCACAAGGTACGGGCACGGCGGAGCAGCAGGAGCACGGAGATTAAAGCGCACAGTCTCCTCGGGTTTGGCACTTGGTGTGGTGCTTCTCTGGGGATTTTTCTTTTTTGTTTTTTTGGCACTGTTCTTCCCTGAGCCTGCTGAAAGCACCACTTGTTCCTCCCTCCTCGTTCCCCCAGGTGCTGGACAGCATTTACTTCAGCAGGCGGTTCCATGTGCGCTGTGTGGCCAAGGCTGTGGACAAGGCTGGCCATGTGGGGACCCCCCTGAGGAGCAACATGGTGACCATAGGCACAGACAGTGCCATTTGTCACACTCCTGTGGTGGCAGGGACAGCCAGAGGGTTCCAGGCACAGTCATTCATTGCCACGCTCAAGTACCTGGATGTCAAGCACAAGGAGCATCCCAACAGGTATGAGCCTGGAGAAGTGGGGAGTGCAGCCCTTCACCAGTGCCCCCGGGCTTACTGAGGTGCCTGGGATCACAAGGAGAATGTGTGTGTGAAACCACATCCCTGCTGCAGTGTGGGGTGCTCAGGGTACTCCCACTCTCCCTTCCCCTCAGGAATTGGGAGTTGGTGGAATAGCTTAAGGAGCAGATGTGTAGCTGGTGAAATCCAGCTGAAATTAAACATCAGGCTCACCTTGCTGGGCTGGGCTGGGCTGGGCTGGGCTGCTGTGGGTTGGGGGGGATGCATGAGGCTTCTGTGCCTGCCAGGGCTGCTCTCTTCCGCTGTCTCACGTGCTGCTTGTTCTAGGATCCACATCTCGGTGCAGATCCCCCACCAGGACGGGATGCTTCCCCTCATCTCCACCCTCCCGCTGCACAACCTGCATTTCCTTCTCTCTGAGTCCATCTACAGGCACCAGCACGTCTGCTCCAACCTGGTCACTGTCAGAGACCTCAGAGGCACCTCAGGTAACCTTGAACTTTACTTCCTGAATGTGGAAACCGGGAAAGAAATGCAGAGAAGACGGCTTTGTCTTCCTCTGGGCTCTCTTGACATCATGTAAATAATAATTAATCTTGTACTAATAGCAGCGACCAGAGCTGCCCCACTGGAGATGAGATTCCATGCATGGGAATCTTTAAACATTGCTCTGTTTGAAAGAGATTGTGATTTTCTGCTTTTCAGATGTCTCTTGTGATATCCACATGGTTAGAGAGGGAGCTGGATTGCTGTGTCTGGGTCACTGAGGTCTCCCACAAGGCAACAAGAAGCAGCAAAATAAATTCACTGCTGAAAAAAACCAGGCAGATTGTGTGTCTGACACTCCAGGGAATGAGATCCATACTTGTTGCATGGTGGGTAGCGGGTTGTACTTCATTCTGATAATTCCATACTCAAGCTGTTCCTCATTTCTTAAAGGTTAACTTCAACCTTGAATGAATAGATCCCTAAGCTGGATTTTTAGGATTCTTACCCCATTCCTATAACATTTTTCCCGTGTGAAGACCTGTGTGTATTCAGTTTGACCTCCAGGATTACCAAGGGAGAGGAGCTCCCATGGTTCAAGAGTGCAAATGAGACCTCAGGCTCTTTAAAATCCAGAGGGATCAGTGTCCTGATGTCTCTCCATCCCAGAGGCAGGGTTCCTGGACGAAGTGACCCACGACAGCTTCGTCCTGGGCCCGGGCTATGACCGCCCTTACCAGCTGGACCCCGCGGTGAGGGAGCCCAAGACGATCCAGCTCTACCAGCACCTGAACCTCAAGAGCTGCATTTGGACCTTTGATGCTTATTACGACATGACTGAGCTAATTGATGTCTGCGGAGGCTCAGTCACCGCTGACTTCCAGGTGAGAGGCCACATCCAGAGCTGTTCCACGTAACCCAGATCTTTCTCTGTTCTTAGGCTTCGTGCTCATGTGTAGTTGCTGCTCTGTACAAGCAGATCGTGGCTTTTCCCCCCTTTCCCCTGGAAAAGTGCTGCGTGCATTTAATTCATTTCTTTTCCTTAGGTTAACCTAGGTTTTATTCTCTTAATCTTCAGAGCATCAGCAAAATATTGTTTTTTTAATAGAAAGCCGTACTGGAAATACAAAACATCCCCAGCTGGGCTCTATTATTTTACAATTTTGACTGTGTTCTCACCCAGTAGAAATGAGCAAAGGACACAGCAGAGACAGATCAGTGTGTGATCCACAACGGAGTGAGGTCATGGGATTTTTTTTTACTCATTTCTTAATCACCAGACTGGCAGAGCAAAAGCCAAAAATGCTCTTTAAATTAGTAGCTTTCACTATTCAGTGTGTCTCACTGCCCTCTCATGGCTGGATTATCCATGTACATCCCACTCCAGTGAGTATCTCATCATCCTTAGGTTCTTGCATTAAATTCCCAGTCAGAATGTTATGGCCAGCATAATCCCTTTTAATTCCTGCCAGCCTGGAATACTTTGTTAACTTTCCTTTTATAGCTCCAATTATTTGCACAAATCCAGAGGAGCTACTTGGCCTGAACAACTGCCCAATGGAGCTTGTGGAGCCTGGCACCAGCCAGGCTGGAATGTCTCCCTGAACTCTCTGGGGCTTGCAGAGTACAGCTGCACTCTGTAGATAATAAACGGAGAGCTGGGGGAGGCCTGAGCAAGCAGAATTGCTGAATTTTAATTCACAGCCTTGGAAACTAGGGGGTTTTGAGGTGAAATTGTCCCCACAGCTCCTTTGTCCCACGGCACCAAAGAGCCTTAGCCCTGACCCTGATTTAAACAGGTTTGTCTAAAGTACCTACGGTTGATGTAAAGAACATTCAGACAGTCACTTCTGCCTTCATTTGGAAGGTGCATAACCCCCTTTTTTGGGTTTTATTGCCAGGTACGGGACTCTGCTCAGTCCTTCCTGACAGTCCACGTCCCTCTCTATGTGTCCTATATCTACGTGACAGCGCCGAGGGGTTGGGCTTCCCTGGAGCATCACACAGAGATGGAGTTCTCCTTCTTCTACGACACTGTTCTCTGGAGGACAGGTAAGCCCGAGGCATTCCGAGCGCTACGGGAGTATTGGCTCCTCCTTGTTTTGTCCTTTTCTTTAGTTTCTGCACTGCCACCAGAGCCCTGATCCCTGAGGCAAAAGGCGTGCAGGCTGAGTCCAGGCATGCCTGCCCCCGTGCCAGCTTAGCCATGTTCCCCCAGCCCTTCTGCTCGTGGGCGCAGTTGGCACTTCAGGAAAAGACCTCTCTCTTCATCAGAGTCCTGTGGGATATTTGGAGTGATGTCTTGGACGCTTTTCAGGGGTACTCGTGTGGCAGCTGCAGTCATGTTCCCCTGGCTCTCACAGATGGGGGGAACTCAAAAAAACTTCTGCTTGGGGGAGACTTAGGTGGCACGTGGATAACGAAGGAAGTTTAATAGCTGGCTCGCTGGAGGATGGTCCCAATTAAACTATGCCTTCTGGAGCTCTCCCAAATGCTTCTGGGGCTGGCAGAGCCCACCCGAGGGGTGACTGTGCTGGGTGTGCTCCCCAGTGCCTCTGTCCCTGCAGGGATCCAGACGGACAGCGTGCTCTCGGCCCGGCTGCAGATCATCAGGATCTACATCCGCGAGGATGGCCGGCTGGTTATCGAGTTCAAGACGCAGGCCAAGTTCAGAGGTGAGAGCAGTGACACTGACAGAGGCAGAAATCAGTGAAATCAGTGAAAACAAGGCAGCAGAACGAGTCCCCCTTCCCACCAGGAGCCCCTCTGTGCTGAGGTGCACAGCACGGGGCCTCTCCATGCTCTATCTTACCTGTCACCTCCCTGTCCTCCCCCTCCAGGGCTTTTTGTCATGGAGCACCACAGCCTGCCAGATGTCAGGTCTTTTTTAATGACTCCAGAGCACCTGGGAGGGATCGAATTTGACCTGCAGCTGCTGTGGAGCGCTCAGACTTTCGACTCCCCCTACCAGCTCTGGAGAGCAACCAGTTCCTACAACAGGTGAGGATTCTGGGTTCAGTCCCCTTCAGAAGCTTCCCACGGCACTGTATTCTCCCTGGTGCCCTTCCAGCAGCCACAGCGATAGTGTGGAATGCTCAGGAGCCAGCCTTGGTCAAGGGCTGAGAGCTGGAGTGTGCAGGGAGCTGCTGTCAGGGCTGGAAATCCTCTGCTGAGGGAAAAATCAGCTCAGCTCCTTATGAAGGTGTTTTTCCAGCAGTGAAGCCATGGGTAGGTAGATCCCAGAGGTGACCGTGTATTTCAGAGGGTCACATTAAACTCGCTAGGTCCCTTTTGTCCCTCAGGCAACTACTGGGTGAACATTTCTGGGGCCAGGAAGGGGTGCTGCTCTGGGTGAACACAGGGCCCCGTTTGATGACCACAGGGTCTTCTGTCTGTTCCCAGGAAGGACTACTCCGGAGAGTACACCATCTTCTTAATCCCCTGCACTGTGCAGCCCACACAGCCATGGGCAGAGCCTGGAGACAAGCCCCTGCCCTGCACGGCTCACGCTCCAGAGCGGTAAGGAGGCCCCATCCCCACGGCAGCAGGACAATGTCAGCCCATTTGGGGTGTTTCTGGGGTCTCAGCATGTGCGTGGGACAGCACAACAGCAGCAGGAAGGGAAAAGGGGAGGGATGGAACCTCCTCCTTTGCTTAAGAGCCTCCCTGCAACCAAGAGTGTCTGCGCTCAGGGGGGTGGGAGATCGCTGTGCTTGGGGTGCACATGTGTCCAAACCTCACCTCTCCATGGTTTCCTTCCTTGTCCCAATTCCAGATTTTTGATCCCCATCGCCTTCCAGCAGACAAACCGCCCAGTTCCCGTTGTCTACTCCCTAAACACAGAGTTCCAGCTGTGTAACAACGAGAAGGTGTTTCTGATGGACCCCACCAAATCCGAAATGTCCCTGGCAGAAATGGATTACAAAGGGGCTTTTTCCAAGGGTAGGATTTATTTTGGCTTTGCCTCTTTTACAGCAACAAATGACATTTTAAGCATGTTAAAGCCCTGTAAGAAAAGAATGTGCTTTTGTCACCCTTACACCCCAAACCCTTCCCAAACCATCCAAACCTTTCCAAACCCAGGGCCACGTGTGGTTCGACGTGTTAGTCTCTAGCAGTGACTAATTCTCTTGTTGGAGAATTTCACCTGTCCGTCTTTCTCCCCCCCCTCCCCAGGGCAAGTCCTGTATGGCCGCGTGCTCTGGCACCCGGAACAAAACCTGAATGCCGCGTACAAGCTGCAGCTGGAAAAAGTCTACCTGTGCACGGGCAAGGATGGCTACGTGCCTTTCTTCGACCCCATGGGCACTGTCTATAACGAGGGGCCCCAGTACGGCTGCATCCAACCCAACAAGTACCTGAAACATCGATTCCTCCTCTTGGTGAGTCCTCTGCTTCTGCTTCCTCTTTGGGAGCTTCTCCAGCAGCAAACAGATCCTGACTGCAAAGGGGTGTGAGGAGTGTGTAGTGCCCTGGCCTCCCTTTGGAAGGCAAGAGAGCCTGCCCCCCTCTTCATAACACCTCTCTGATTTCCAGGACCGAAACCAACCTGAAGTGACAGATAGGTACTTCCACGATGTGCCTTTTGATGCCCACTTTGCCTCCGAGCTGTCCGAGTTCCACTCGGTAAGCAGCATGCCCGGAGTCGATGGATTTACTCTCAAGGTGGATGCTCTCTACAAGGTATGTGCTTCTGGTAGCCCAAAAAGTAACTTCTCTGTCCAGGATCTCCCAAATGCTTTGCAAATTTTAGGCTCTGGTCCTTCAGAAGCCAACCCTGACACAGAAAATGAAGATTAGGTTATTATTCTAAATATAATCTAAAATGTTAAGATTTTATTTCCCCCCCCCAAGCACTCAGGAAAAAGCTCTTTAAAAACGTATTATTCACGACCCTAAATGAATTATTGAAGCTGGCAAAGGCTGAACACCTCACTGGGTGATCAGTGTTTCTGCAGGCACTCAGAAAAAAACCACCGAGCTGCTTTGTCACAAACAGAGCACAAAATGCACCAGCTCTCGATCACTCGATGTTAAACTCACTGTTAACGTGACCTGTGCGCTCGTCTTCCCCTTTGGAAAGGTGGAAGCTGGACACCAGTGGTACCTTCAGGTGATCTACGTGATTGGCCCGGAGAGCACGGCAGGGCCCCGTGTCCAGCGGTCCCTCACTCGCCGCTGGCAGCGCAGCCGCAGGGACCTGGCCCGAGGCGCCGGCAGGACGGTGCTGGACGACTCCTTGGTCTACGACAACGAGGGCGACCAGGTCAAGAACGGCACCAACATGAAGTCGCTGCTCTTGGAGAGGGAGGAAGCCGCCGTCGCAGCCTCCTTGTCCCAAACGGGCGCTTCCCTGGGGAGCGCCTTTGCCGCCCTCACCCTGCTGCTGCTGGTGCTGTCCGGGGTTTGCCTCCTCGCCAGGAAGTGTCGGAAGGTGCGGAGGAAGCGGGAGGCTGCCAGGGCTGCCCCCGAGGAGCACCCCTTGAACACCAAGGTGGAGCTGCCCAGGGGTGTCCCGAGGGCCATGGGCAGCCGGTGCTGTACCGTGAGGAATGTTCATTCTCTGAGGGAAAATGGCAGCGTCTGCCAGGGGAAGGGCAGGAAGGTGAAGCAGGTGAACCTGGAAGTCAAAGTCCACAGCAATTTGCATGACGGCACAGAAGTGTAACAGAGCACACGCTTTGGGAAAAGCTTTTTATAAACTGTAGAACAAACATAACCCAAAGCTGAAAAGCCAAATAAAGTCACACTGGTATTTTTATACACTGGGAGGAGGAGGAGGAGGAGTGGCTGTCACTCCCTTCTGCCCCTTGTGCAGCAGCCTCACTGCACCGTACCTCTGGCCTTTTCCATTCATGGTGCTCAAAGCTCCAGCTCTGCACTGCCCTGAGGGCCCAGGACATCCAGCACCTCCCACCTTGTCCCTGGGCAGGGGCCCAGCCCCATGGGGCCAGACAGCGTGGGGACACCATCCCCACCTGGCATGGGGGGGCTCTGTGCCAGCCAGGAGAAAAGCAGGGCCTCTCTGACAGAGAATAAAGCTGGAACATAAACCTGACCCGGTGTGACCAAGTGTCCTTTCCTGCGCTGCCTCCTCCACCTCTCCTCCTTTCCAAGGAGCATGGCAAGGCAGGAACACCACGGGGAAGGGGGAGGGTGTGGTGGCCTCAGGGGTGACCGATCGGGGGGCTCTGCACCCCCCGTGGGGTGCGGGCGGTCCCCGCCGTGCGGTAGCCCCGGGGCTGCGGTACCGGCCCTGCAATACCGGCCGTGTCCGCCAGACGGCGCCGCGGGTCCGGGGGCTCCCGGGGCCGCTCCGGGGAGGGCTCCGCACCCCGCCCGGTTCGGCCTCGGCACCGGCACCTGGGGCCCCGTCACAGCCTTGGCTACCCCGGCCCGAGCGGAACCGTGTCCCGTTCCCTGGTGGGATACCAGCGCTGCTATGGCCGCAGCCGGAGCGGGAGCGGCAGCGCCGGACTCGGCACCAGCGCACGCCCCGGAGCGGCTCCTCCCGCCCGCGGCGGTCCCAATCCCAGCCCCAATCCCGCCTCGGTCCTCCGGCTGCGGAACCCGCACCCTGCCCGCTGGGCGAGAGGCGGCACCGGCGCCGGAACCCGCAGCGGGCATGGGCAGGACCCGGGAACGAGCCCCGAGCACAAAACCGCGGGAACGAACCTCCGCGTACGGACCCCTGGGAACGAACTGCCCAGGAACGAACCCCGCCACGACCCCTGCGGGCGCGGGGCGGGACCTCAGGGGTTCGAGCCGCTAAAGGCGCCCGCAGGCGGCACTTTTGTCCCTTAGATCGCGGTACGGGAGGCGGTACCGGGCCGGGCTCCCTCGGTGCCGCCTAGATGAGGCCAGATTTACTGCCTGAGGTACAAAACACTCTCCAGAGTAATCACCCCAACAACTGTATCAGATAGAAACACATACTTAGAAATAACAATTGCGATGCCAAGGTTTCATGTTTTAAACGTTCTGTCTCTCCCTCCAGAGTTCTCCTGGCAATGTAGGGATGGTGTTTAAGAGCAGCATAAGGAGAACTGACAGTCACTGTTCCACGCTTTTCCGGATAGCAACACTGCCAAACTGAGCTTGTAACATAGACACTCCCAGGATAATTTGTGTATCTCATTAACAAGGTTTGACACTAATGCTAATTCGTCATTAGAAGAATCAGGACAGGGAGGCTGATTTAACACCTAGAGGGATTCGTGGGCTACAATGAGGACACTGAACACAAGTCTGGTGCTCCTGAAAAGAGCAGGTATTGACCTGACAAGAGCCTCAGATCGATCTGTGACAAGAAGTGGGAGGTGCAGCTGGTACCAGAGTCGCTGTCCCTTCACACACAGTTAGTCACTGGCCTGCAGAAAAGAAGGAGGTTCCTGCCTGCTGCTGTCCCCTGTCACTGCCCCGTTCCCTGGGAAAGTGCAGCTCTTGTCACTGCAGTGTAAAGGTGGGGAAAAGGCAGCGAGAGAAAGGCAGCCCAGCTTGGGGGGGTGACCCTCCCTTCCTTCAGCTGCTGGGAAACGTGGCCGGGGGTCCCTCAGAGGCACTCCAGCTGAGGAGCTGCACC